>NC_081412.1:572942757-573024657 GCF_030272615.1 Cryptomeria japonica | reverse complement strand
TTGACCCCGAACTAGTCTCTGCGATATTCAAAAGTATCTTTAGGCAATGGTTTAGTTACAATATCTACAATCTATTCCTTAGTAGGCACATAAAGCAATCTGTCTTCCTTTACTTCAACCTTTTCCTTCAAGAAATTATACCTTATAGAAATGTGTTTCAATTTGGATAGAAATACCAGATTCTTTGACATATCAATAGCAATAGTATTATCATAGTGAATAATAGTAGACTCATGATAAATTATCCTTATATCTTTTAGCATTTGTTTTATCCATAAAATCTTAGTATAGTTGGTAGCAGCAACTACATACTCTGTTTCAACATTAGACAATGAAGTGCATGATTGTTTCTTGCTAAGCCATGAAACCAACTTCTTTCCAAGAAAGAATACACCACCAATAGTTCTCTTTTGATCATCCATATCTCCTGCCCAATCAAAATCTATATAGGCACATAATATGAAGTCATCATTCTTTGGATACCATAGCCCAAACTCTATTTTACATACCAAATATTTGAATATCCTCTGAATAGCAATATCATGAGTTTCTCTAGGATCTGAGTGAAATCTAGAAGTAATGCAAACAGTGTTCATTATATCAGGTCTAGTTTGAGTTAGGTACAACAATCCACCAATCATCGATTTGTATCTGCTTGGATTTACTCTAGGAGATTCATCATCCTTTGACAATTCGCAACTGCTTATCATAGGAGTACCGACAGGTTTAGAATTCTCAGGTCTAAATTTCTTAAGTAACTCCTTCACATACTTAGTTTGACAAATGAAAATACCTTTATCAGTCTGAGTAATCTACAAAGAAAAGAAAAATTTCATCTCACCAATCATAGACATTTTAAATTCATTCTTCACATCATTAGCGAATTTCATGCATAGAATTTATTCACCTCCAAAAATGATATCATCTACAAAGAGTTCAATAATCAATATGTCATCCTGCTCAATTTTTTAATATAAGTTACTAACAACATTACCTTTTCTAAAACCAATCTTTAAAAGATATTTGTCTAATCTAGCATACCATGCTCTAGGGGCTTGTTTTAGTCCATATAATATTTTTGTCTTTAGGTCTACGAACTAATTCCCATGTCTTAATCTTTTCTATCTGATTTAATCCTTCTTCCATTGCTTTTGTCCAATTTTCAGCCTTGCTTCAATAAATGATCTTAATTCTTCTTCCATTACTTTTATCCAATTTTCATCCTATCTAAACTAATTCCCATGTCTTAATATTTTCTATACCGGATTATGAGGTTTAACAATATTGGGAAAATCTCTAACAAGCTATGTTTAAGTGATCTTCACTATGCAATCAAAATTTACATGACACATCCTTTTATGCCATAACCAACCTTAATCAATTTGTCCAATCAATTAAGTCATCTCATCGGAGTTCAAATTAAAGATGTTTCCTTTGGTCTAAGTTCCAGAAGCAATTTCCATTCCAGATCTATTTAAACATCTTATACACATACACATTCTTCTACACATAAATATATATATATATACACACTTAACTATTTATAAATACATATATAAGAAGTATTAAAATTAATTGGCTTACAATTAACGATTAAGTAAAAATATAATCATATAGTTTTCCAAATATATATGGGGATACCCTATTCAAATGTTGAATAGGGTTTCCCCCCCTTTTTCATTTACTAAACATTAAAATAAACATATGAAAACCTAATTAAAAAGTTCTAAAGTTAACCCACCATTCTATTTTTTTTTAAGCTTCTTATCTACCCTAACCTGAACCGGGTTAGGGTTTTATGTGTTATGCAGGGTGGGTGAAACAATGGCGGAGGGTGTTATTCATAGGCATCGGTGTTTTTGTTGGGGCTCCCCACAGGGTTAGCCACAGCCGTGCCTATGTGTCATGACCCATAATGCGGCTATTGCCGCTATTGTGGTCTATTGCCCATAGGGAACGGCCAAAGCCGCCCCCTATGAGTTGCGGCCCACAGTGCGGGTGCGATCGCCACCCATAGGGAACGATCGAAGCGGTCCCCATTGTGGGTTGCAACCCATAGTGTGGTTGCGACTGCTAGTGTGGGTTGTCACCCACAGGGAATGGCCGAAGTTGGCCCCCCTATGGGTTGCAGCCCACAACATGGGTTGGTCGCCCTGTGGGTCTTCCAGCAGGGAGCCGTAGGCTCTTTTTTTAAATTTTTTTTTTAAAGTTTTCATAAAATGTTATATATATATATTTATATATACATGTACATTATATATACATGTACATTTATAATGTACATATATATATATATAAATAAATAGAATACTCTCAGAAAGATATCTAGGGTTATATTGTTTTTTTAATCATGGAGGAAATTAATAAAATAACAGTCAAATAAAACCAACGACCATAAAAAAATATACTTTTCCCTTTTTATTAGATTTAAAGTAAAACCTTTTAGAAATGAATATATTAGATATTTCTACTAATATAAGGTATATAAAAAATCTATTTTTTTTTTTTTAAATGAATATGCAATATTTCCTCAAGTCTAAAACATATATGTATTTTCTTTAAATCATTTAAAGAAACTTATAACCTATTGAAATAAATGTATTTCTTTTTATTTCTAATACCATATAGTTAACCTTTGAAATAAATTAATTTATCTACCTTTATTTTCTGCATTTTTTTTATAAAGAAATAACTGCAGAAATATATAAATTGCAGCAACAACTATAATGCCCAAAAATCATTTAAAACTTTATATTCATGCTAAAATGAAATATTATTGTTCATTCCAAAATCCATTTACCCATATTTTGCATTTGGAAATAAATAAATAGAAGTAAGGGTTTTATTTTCTTTCACTAACATTCATGCTTTAGTATTCATTCATTTCCATCATTTTACAATATGCATAAAGAGATAGAAATGTCTTTTATTTTTAAGAAATAAATGCAAATAGATTTAAACTCAAAACTATAGAAAATTTATTCCATTTTTACTTTCATTCCTTTCTTGCAATAACAAACTTAATAAAAGAATGCATTTCATTTTAAATAAATCATGGTATAAAGAATACTTTTATTTTCAACATATTAACTTTTACAAAAGGGTGAATACCCAACTTAGCCTCTCATTCTATTAAATGAGGGTTTCAAAAATAAATACATTTTACAATAGCAATATTAACAAATGATGATAGTAGCAACTCCTAGCTTTTCTTTCCTTCCTTTCCAAACAAACTTGCAATATAAAGTCTTAAGGTTGTGACCATGGAGGCTCACCTCCCAACCTAGGCTTACTAGAAGCCACCCTCAAGCTTGGAGAACCAAGACCTAGACGGGTTACACTCAAACAATACACAAACAAGCATGACAAACTCACAACAAACACATTCCCATCCCAAGGCTTAACATCATCACATAATGTGATCTTTACATGGGTGAAGGTGGACTAAGTACCTTGAGGAGAAACTACAAAATAGTAGAACACAAAGCCATCACAAGGAAACCAAGAATACATCACAAGATACAAACTTGTCCCAACATCCTTATGACCCCCGAGGCATAAAAGTGATAATTTCTCCACTTACGATGCCCAAATGCATAAACAATAACTATGCGGCAAGGGTCACGAAAATCCCTTGAGATCACTCTCTTCAAAAGAGAGCCTCTGACTCTAAGGTTACCAAACAACCCTCCACCCCAAGGCCACTCTACCCTCCCAAGGGTGAGTTAGGCCTTGAATATACCCAAAACACAAATAAAATGCTTAACCGAAAACAAGGGAAAGATCACACATCTTTCTTCACAAATAAAAACACAAAGTGAGAAAACAATGAAATACGTACAATCTTTCAAACATTTTTCCAGCATACATAGAAAGATATTAGACCAACCTTGAATTTGCCAAAGGTATGCAAGGGATAGTTTGGAGTAGAGCTTCCCAAATCCACACTTCTTTCCTTTCAAGACTTAGCCAAAATTCTTATACTAAAGTGTTCAAAACTTCAAGATCTACTCTCCAAAGATGGAGAGTGGGTGATTACCTTCCTAAGTTTCAAACCATTTCTTAAGAAAGCTTCTCTCACTATTTCCAACCTCTTGGATAGAGTAAGAGCTCACATTGGCTGGTCTTCCCAACCTCTTACATGTTAGTAAAACTGGAAAACTTGAAAGAAGGGAAGAGAGACTGGGGAAGAAGAAACTGACACAAAAAGGGAAAGTTAGCTAACCTAGAAGAAGTCCTCCAAGATGGATTTTATGTCATCTTGGGAAAACCAATATTTGAGGAGTCAAATCAGTCACATAGGAGTGGTTACATGCTTAAAAGTACCCCTAACATGAAGGTATACCCTATGGACTTTTATAAAATCCCCTAAACTAACCCTTGGATTCCATTTCACCCTTTAGAAACCCATCTTAAGTTAACCTATGGGTCAAACCTGAGTTGACCACTCCAAAGACTCTCTACCCAAGGCAAATTTGGGACCACACTCAAATAGTTGAAAAAGGATTTGGTTGAAACAATTTCCCTCCAAGAGACATGTCAAAATCAAAACACTATACAGCACATGTGTCAAGTGACAATAAAATAAATTACTTAATTACACATGGAAATTGGCTCTTATTGGATTAAACAAATTAATAAATACAATTTAACACACTTGCAAACATTTATGTTTAGGATTAAAATATGATAAATACGGGGTGTTGTCTTTCCAAATAGACAACCCCTAATTTTATGAATGTACAAAGGTCTAGGCTTGATTCTCCATATTGTTTCGATGGTCACATGGATAATTTTCCTACACATCTCAATTACACATTAGTAATTCCCAAATAACCTCATATAATATTAAACATACAAATATGGATACAAATCAATCACTCTGTATACTTTTTTCCATCATACAAATAAATTTACCATACATCCAAATCAATCCACATAAGCAATTATGATAATCCTCATAAATTTCATCCATTCATAAGATATGCATTATATTTCTAACATCATAATAAATTCTTGCAAATCAAATAAATGACATACACCATCTCAAATGTTATCCTATCCTAGAATCATATAAAAGTTTATATCCATAATGCATAGAAATGAAGCATCAATATATCAATGTTATCCAATCCTGGGATCATATAAAATTTTGTATCCATAATTCATAGAAATGAAGCATCCATAATAGTTCCAAAATGAAAATCATTGAAATGCTAGGATAGGCCGGGGTAGGGCCTCAGATGTTCTCTTGTTGATATTTGAAGGTTTAGGTTGAGGTCTTTTAGGTTGAACAAGAGGAGAAGCAGGCCTCTTCTCTTTATTAAAGGGAGGAGGTGGAACTGAATCATAGAAAGGAGGAATGCTAGGTGTAGGAAGAAGAACAAGTCCATCATGAGGAGGAGGTACAGGTCTAACCTTAGGAAGAATATTGTTGTTCTTCTTAGGAGGAGATATAGTCACATCCATAGGAATAGGTTGATGATCTTCCTTAAGAGGGAGATTAGTTCTATCCATGAGGGGAAGAACGTCATCTTGAAGAATAATAGGAATGTCAAGTGTTGGGGATCTAGGTTCACTTAAGGATAAGATCATATATTTATTCCATTTTTTATAAGATTGAGAAAGAGCATCACTCCTTGATGGAAGAGATTTAAACTGTTTAGGCCAAAATAAATCAATAGGATCATCGGGGCTTCTATTGGATGGATGAAATAAGCTATGATTCATGGTTATGATTTCTCCATTGTGAGGAAATTTTAGACACTTGTGGATTGGAGAAGCAATAGCCTTCATGGAAGATAGCCAAGAGTAGCCCAACTTCACTTGGAATTGCTTGGAAGAGGGTATGATAATAAAGTCAACATCCATGAATTTAGTATGAACTTCAATAGGAAGGGTGATAGAGCCAATGGTAGGAAAAGATAAGCCATAAAATAACTTCACAACCACATTAGAGGCATCATATATTGGTTTATGCAATCGTAAAGTGAAAATATACTACTCATTGATGACATTAACCATGAAAGAGGGATCAATAAGGGCACCACGATAAGGTATATCCTTAACATTCGCAACTATGTATAAAGGGTCATTAGGTGATCTAATGGTATCACTAGGGTCAAATGTAATTGAAGAGGGGAGAACATATTTGAAGGTCAAATGATCAAAACATAATGAAATAAACATGTAGAATGCTAAAATATCATTAAAAGACCATTTCACCTTGCTATTTTACCTTCTCCTTCGGATTGAGCTTGATGAAGTGAAGGTGCCCCTTGATAATGCTCCACTTGATGTGCTCCTTTGATTGCTGGATGTGGATGGCTCTCCAATGTTGTGCACAAATGGAATGGATTTGAAAAATGATAAGGATGAGATGATCAAGTTGCCAAGATGATTTCCTGGGCTCAAAAGGGCAGCATAAACTTACTGGATTTCAAGATGTTTTGAATGAAGGGATGGAGCCCTATTTTATAGGAAGAGGAGAGGAAAATGGATGGCTAGGATGAATTCAAGATGAAGGGCTAAGATTTACTTGTGAGCTCACACAAGGTCCAAGAGAGGGTGTGGAGACCAAGAAATATGCCCTAAAGGCATTTCGTATCTCCACACTCCACAAGATGCATTGGAGGAATTAAAAATTCTCCAAAAAAGGATATCATGGGGATTGGAGGAATAAAAATGAATTAAAAATTCCTTGGGAGATGGGATTCCTAGAGGAATGTGTGATTTTGAAAATCTTACATTCACCTAGGAAAAGAGCATTTAAAGCTAGTGGCTGGATGAAAAGGACAAAGAGTTGACTTTGTGGCTAATCATGATGATTAACCATTAACAACTCATTAGGAGGGGGGTTAGAGGAAAAGTTAGGTGGGATTAATATTTCTAGGAGAATTTGACTAGGAGAGAGAATGAGTGGAGGGAATAAAAAATTAGAAGAATAATGTTAAGTAAGTTTATGGAGTTTCTAGAAGAAGAAATTAAGAAGAGTTGTAGGAATCATGTAGGTTAACTAATTAATTGAAATTAATTAGCTAAGAGGAAGATTTGTGAGGATTTGATTTTTTTTAGAAGAATAAAGAAAGGGATTGATTTATTAAATAATTCAATCATATGCTATAGTGACAATATTAATTATATTTAATTAATATTGAGAGGAATTTGAATTAACATAATTAATTAATTAATTATGCGAGGAATTAAAAATAATTAAAATAATTATTTTTAAGTGTCTACAGTTTGCCGCTCTTTGAAGCGAGGTGTGATGACACATTGATTCATAGAATAATCTTGTTTTGATGATGATATTGGTTTGATAGGATGCCCTAGCTCTTGATTTACAGATTACGGTATGGTGATGCCCCCTCGGGAGATCAATTGAGGTATTTGATCTTTGGAGTTTTTGCGAAATTGATATCCTGATAGATTTGATTTGATTCAATTGATAAGATCTAGATTCAGTCTGGTTTCAAGAAGAATTCATCCTGTATAAGACAAAGATGATCAAAGTGTCTAGTTTTAGGAAGGATTCATCCTGTATAAGACATGATTGATCACAATATCTAGTTTCAGGAAGGATTCATCCTGTATAAGACATGATCGGAGTGTCTGGTTTCAGGAAGGATACATCCTATATAAGACATGACTGATCACAACGTCTGGTTTCAGGAAGGATTCATCCTATATAAGACATGATCAGATCACAACGTCTTGTTTCAGGAAGGATTCATCCTGTATAAGACATGATCGATCACAACGTCTGGTTTCAGGATGGATTCATCCTGTATAAGACATGATCAGATCACAACGTCTGGTTTCAGGAAGGATTCATCCTATATAAGACATGATCGATCACAACATCTGGTTTCAAGAAGGATTTATCTTGTATAAGACATGATCAGATCATAATGTCTAGTTTTAGGAAGGATTCATCCTATATAAGACATGATAGATCACAACATCTAGTTTCAGGAAGGATTCATCCTGTATAAGACATGATCGGAGTGTCTGGTTTCAGGAAGGATACATCCTGTATAAGACATGACTGATCACAATGTCTGGTTTCAGTAAGGATTCATCCCATATAAGACATGATTAGATCACAACATCTGGTTTCAGGAAGGATTCATCCTGTATAAGACATGATCAGAGTGTCTGGTTTCAGGAAGGATACATCCTATATAAGACATGAATCAGAATCAGAATTGATTATGTGAGGAAAAAAATAGAGCTAGAAAAATTAGGGTGGAAGGGATAAATGAGGAAGATATATGAAGTAGTCGTGAGGTGTTTGGAAAGAAGAATAATAGATGTGAAACGACGGAGGAAAATGGGGGCAATTGAGAACTCCATGGGATTATTGAGTTTAGGATTTGATGAAATGATGGTGAGATTTTGTGCACAACAAATGTGGAGAGCCAACCTAGTTTGATGTTGCCCTGAGTGACTTGCACCACTGATTATAGAAATCAGGATGCCATGAGAAACCTAGGGCATGGACTGACTTTGTAGACAAATGGGAATTTCTTGCACACAACAATACAAGTGTTAAGAAATACTAATACAAAATTGTGGGTTCGTGCAAGGAAACCCTCAAACACATTGATACCTCTTGTACATGAGAAGGTAAGTGTTGATAAACACTAGTACTAGGTCACCGATTTATACAAGAAGGATCCAAAACATGTCATACTATGAAATATGCCCCAGTGTGCACCTATCATAATGTACCTGGATATGGAAGAAGCCAGACAATCATAAATAGTGGCAGTCATAGGGCAAACGATGCAAGCCTATATGAAAAGATCTAACAAAATCTAACAAGTCTCTTCCTTGTGACCACATGATACCTCTTGCCAAGAGTAGAACTAGGATGGAATTGGGATTGTTTCTCAAGACTTCTTGAAGCTTACACACAGAGGCATAAAATCTTAGTTTGAATGGGACATTCCTTGTTCATGACTCGGGTGAACACTCATCATCATACACATGTTTTATTGGGAGGCGAAAAATCATCTTTAGGACATGCTATATTTAGATCTTGGAAATCTGTGCAGATGTGGATGCCCCTAGCAGGTTTGTCGATAGGTACAATGTTGGAGACCCATTCAGCATAATCTATTGGTTTGATAAATTCTGCGTCTAACAACTTTCGAAGTTCCGCCTTGACCAAGAGTGCAATATGTGGGTGCATTTTGTGCAATTTCTGTTTTATAGGTTTTGCATCTGGGTAGATGGCAAGGTTGTGAACCACCAAGGTAGGGTCCAACTCTGGCATATCGGAATAGGACCATGGAAAATTGATTTTTACCTCTGTAAGGAAGTTGATGAAGTCTTGTTTCTCGATTTCTATGAGGGATTTGGTAGTGAGCATATTTTTCGGAATGACTTTGGTGCCCATGTTGATGCTATCTGTTTCTTCTATCAACAAATTTGATTTGTCTTGTGGATGGTAACCAATGGTAGGGAGGTCAAATCTCTCATCGTCAAGTGCCTTTTCTAGGTTTTCACTTTCAGATACACCCTTTGTTTTTATTTCTTGTTCATCCAAAGGCACCTCAGAGAGGTTTTCACCTAGGTAATCATATCTTTTTCTTTTATTATCTTTTTTGTGGCTAAGGGCATTGACTTGACTACCAAAGTATCCCTTTTTGTGTAGTTGAATACCCTCGATTCTACTACAATCTTCCATATTTTGCGCTGTTAGGAGAGAAATGAGAGCATTATCGTCGGTGCAGATATCTAAAGTGGGTTTGTCTCGTAGGCCCCAATCAATGAGTTCAGGATGGACAAGATGTAGCTCATGTGAAATGGGAGGGGTTATGGGGGTGATGTTATTGATGTAAGCGTCCAAGAAGATATCTTTCTCATATTCATAAGGCATTTCATGGAATTCCTCTTCGTCAATGCTTTCGATATCCGAAGAAGGACTAGAAGGGGTACCAGCAATAGTAATCTTAGGCATCGGGGTGTACCCCAAGGCTCTGTTGTATCTGTAGGAGATAGGATTTATGGGTGTTTTTTTTCCTTTCTCCTCTGGTCCCAGGCCGTGTCCTTTGTAACCCATTTTTTCAACTATGGTAGATGCTTTTGGGTTCATTTCTTTGGATATTCTTGTTGGATATTCATCTTCTTCCCAGTACAACCATGAAGAGATATCTTCTTTGAGGCTCTCATTATCAAGTGGGCCCCATTGCTAGAAGGTAGTGTTTTGGTATTGCATGACTAGTTTTGGGTCCTTTTTTATCTCTTTTGGTTTGCCAAATGACTTAGGAGAGAGACAGAGGTTGTCTATTAATAAGACGTCCTCCAATTTGTATTCTCCACAACCATTGTCCAAGATCTTGATTTGATTATATGGTTGGGATTATGTGGAGGCAAAATTTGATGTGTCAGATGGAGGCATTGGCGAGGGTCTATTAAGTGGGCAATGATACGGATGTTTCCCCTCTAATAGTTTGCAATATTGAAAAGGTTGGGGATCACCTTTGATAGTGATCACTCTTCCATTATAGGGGAATTTGATGCATTGGTGATAGGTGGAGGATACGGCCTACAAGGAATGAATCCATGGCCTCCTGAGGAGAATGTTGTAGGGGAGATCAAGATCTAGTACTTGGCAAGGGGTTTCAATTGTAATGGGGCCCACTTGAAGAGGTAAGGTGATCATGCCCTTTGAAATTCTTTCTGCATCATTATATGCCTTTATTGTGATCCTTCTTGATGTGTCTATCAGATCCTCAGAAAGTTCCAATTGTTTTATTAATTTGTATGAACACAGATTAAGCCCAGATCTACTGTCTATTAGAATACATTTGACCTTGTGCTTGTGGATGAGAGCTTCAATGTGCAAAGGTTTGTTATGGGCTTCATTTGTGGGAGCATCTTTGGAGTTGAATACAATGTGCTACTGAGCGGCAAGGTTTCCAATGAGGGCTTGGAATTGGGTGGCATTGATGTTATCTGGAACGCGTGATTGGAGAAGGGCTTGTTCCAAAATTTCTTTATGGACTGGGGAGGTCTTGAGAAGTTCCAAAATGGAGATCTGTGCAGGTGTCTTCCCAAGTTGATCAAGGAGGTCATATTGGCAAGTGGAAGATATGGGTCGGGGGTTCGGTGGGGGAGGGACTCCTTGGATGGTGACCCTTCCTCAACATGTAGTTTCATTGCAGTCATTCTGGAAATGGGAAGTGGAAGGCATGGTGCCTTGAATGACTATCCTAGCAGGATTTGGTCTTCTTTGGGAAGAAGGAGAATTGACTCCTTGGATGGTTATGACATTGACATGATTTTCTGTAGGTTCAATGCGACCTACTAAAAGATCAAAACCAATAATGTGATTAGCGTAGTCATAACCCATTGTGTTAGATGATGAGCCTTTTCCTTTATCATGATTGGGGAAGGGTTCCTAGTACATTTTGAATTTGTCATTGTTATTACTAGGTTTTGCATTTGCTACTTCAATCTCACCTCTATCAATGCGATCTTGTATGTAGATCTTCAGCTTCATACACTTTTGTGTATCATGTCCCTTGATACGATGGTATTCACAATACTCATTTTCATTATACCATCTCGGTTTAGGTTGATTGGGGTCAAATGGGCGAGTGATTGGAAAAACCACTACACCTGCTTGGACAAGTTTTTGAAACACCACTTCAATAGGCTCAGCCAAAGGAGTGAAATCTCTTGGAGTCTTATTATTTGATTGGGGTGGTCGTCCCTGGATTGAGACATTGTTGTGAGGTTTTGGGATTGATTTTGGTTGTTGAATTGATAATTGTTGGTGGTGGATTTTGGGGGAGAGGCTACGGTTTGGACCCGCTTTGCATCAGTTACACCATCATTTACCATGTTTTTGTTCTTGGACTAGAATTTTGGCTTGTCATTATAACAAGAGGAAGAACTTTGTGTTGATTTCTAGTAATGTTTCAAGGTTCCTTCCTCCAACAAGACACATTCAAGGGCGAGGCCCTGATCTATCAATTTTTGGAAGGATTTGATACATTGAGATATTAAAGGTCTGGAAAGTTCAGGCACCAAGTTCTTTTGGAATAGCTCAATTTGATGTTGTTCTGGCATGTCCCACTGGAATTTCTTGATAAGATGTCATCATCTTTGTAGGAAATTGGTGAAGGTTTCTCCGAGCCTTTGTTTTGTATTACATAAGTCCATCATAGAAACATCATTACCCATGTTGTATGCATAGTGGGCCACAAATTTTTCTGCCAAGTCTGGAAAAGAGACAATGGAACCTCATGGTAAAGATGAGAACCATGCCGAGGCATCTCCCGTGAGACTGTTGGGAAAGAGTCTACGAAGATAAAGGTCACTATAGGAGACTTCTTGGCATAAGATGTGGAATTCTCGAACATGATTGCGGGGGTCTCCTTTGCCTTCATACTTGGTGAATTTAGGAATCTCAAATCTCGGGGGATATGGTGCAACTGATATAGATGGATCGTAAGAACAAGGGCAAAACTCTTCAAATGAGTAAGTTTTTCTTTTATTAGTCCTTTGTTTCATGTCCTTGATGATATTTTTCATGTCTTGAATTTCCTTGATGAGGTCTTGCTATGGACTTTGATATTGCTGAATTGTATTTGCCCCAAGAATTGGATGAGCCAAAGAAGGTGCACCACCACCAATATATTGATATGATGAGGAGGTGGGAATGTGGGATGTGACGACCGATGTCACTGGGGTTTGAGTGACAGTTGGTTGTGGTTCACAAACGGTTGTGATGGGATTGAATACGACATGGATAAAATTCGTGACATTGTTGGGAGGAAGGGAAGTTTGTGGAATAGAAATTTGTGGTTGAATAGAAGGAGGTGGTATAGAAGTTTGTTGGAGAATGGATGAGATCAGATTTGATAGTGGTATAGATGGTAAGGAGGAAGAATGTGGGATGGAGAACACAGTGGGAGGTACCGTAGGTGGCATTGATTGAGCTTGGATGATTGATGGGGCTGCAATTCATTGAGTTTGAATAGTAGGTGCAGTACTTTGTGTGGGAGTGAGGTCTCCTTGTGGTTGTTGGGTGAGAGCGGATCTATTAAATTCAGGCGGAAGTTGAGCTCCATGTTCAAGGAGAGTTTTCAAAAGTGCAGTAGGATTGTGTTTAATAAACCTTTCCATCATCTCTTGGTTATAAGAATCCGCTAGGAAAGTTTGCACTTCCAAACAAAGTTCATCTTGGTTAAGCATGTCAAGATTTTGACTTTGATCTTGATCACTAGGTTGCCCACTTAGTGTGTTATCTTGCATGGGATCTTCATATAGGACATCAATTTCTGGCATGCCATATTGTTGTTCAGCCATCTTTTTCTTTTGGGATCGAGTTGCGACCATACATGATATTTGTGATGAAAAGACTTAGGAAAAATGTGATGAAAGGACTTAAGAAATTTGTGATGAAAGGATTCAAGAAATTTGTGATGAAAGAATTTAAGAAATTTGAGGAGGAAAGGACTTAAGAAATTTGTGATGAAAGGATTTAAGAAATTTAAGGATGAAAGGACTTACGAAATTTGTGATGAAAGGATTTAAGAAATTTGAAGATGAAAGGACTTGAGAAATTTGTGATGAAAGGATTTAAGAAAATTGAGGATGAAAGGATTTGAAAAATTTGTGATGAAAGGATTTAAGAAAATTGAGGATGAAAGGATTTAAGAAATTTGAGGATGATTGATGAAGAAGGTATGGTAGTGATGGTTTAGAAGAAACTTGATAACTAGGTTGTCTTTGACATGAATACAACTTAATGGAGGATCAATTTGAATGGCAAGTTGTATGAAGGGATATGACCACCCTGATTTAGATGATAGTTGGTGTGTCGAAGGACAAACTTGAATGTTGATGGAGATGACGAACTCTTAGCTTCTCTCTTAGGCTTATGAAAAATGGGATGGACAAAGTTTTGATGCAATTTTGGACTTTGTGTGGGTAATGACTTGGATAATTGTTTGTGTCTTGACAAATGTTTTTGCAAAGTGTTTGGGGATAGTGATGTGTTTTTAGTCTACTCTTGGTAAGTATGTATCAAAAAAAGCAAAAACAGTGATCAAATGCATAGTATATCAAAGACACTCATGCTCATATAAACCATTCTTAAGGCTGGCAAGGACAATAGTCATTGAATCCCAACTGGTTTCCCATCTACGCTTACCTAGAGTGGACACTTAGATGCTTGACCCCATTGGCTCCCCTCCATGACACTCACTTCTTGGGGCAGCCAAGCATCAATTCCCATGAAAACTCCTCATGGCGAACTTTGTGTCTCTACTAAGGGCCGTAAGAATATGGGCCGCTTCAGAGGTCCAAACTCCTGCACCAATAACTAGAAGGTTTTTGGCCACTATGAACAAGGTGTTTAGTAAGTATTCCCGTCAGGAGCTACCCTTCGAAGTTGCGCAAGCGCAATTGAGGCCTATAGCCCAACGAAGCACCAAGAACTTAGTAGTCATCCAAGCATGATTGAGATCTCTAGGATCCTACTAAGCACCCAATGTGAGAGTGAACTCTCATATAGCCCCAACCATTAACCCTTTCGTCGTCAATGGCTTATTTATTATAGTGAGCTGGGAACCCCAGATCCGGGTGTACTCACTTGGGTCGTTCCCCTCTTACCTTCTCAAAGAGCAAGTTGGGAGGGCAGGCCCGCTAGAGGTAAACACACAATCAAACAAGAAAAGGTTGGAGGGTCTGGATTTCTGATCATCTAGTAAGACGAGAGCATACTTTCCTACCTTTATGCTTTTCTTAAAGACACATAGGACAATGGTTCATTCCATTTTAATTAATATCTAGATGCCTAATTTAAATAACTGCACAATATTTGGTTGAATCAGCTAGGCAACCTACAAAACCACTTGATTAGTAGTTTTAAAAATGGAGTCTTCAAAAAGTGTCCTGCAAAACAACTTGATTAGTAGTTTGGAAAAACAGAGTCTTCAACAAGTGTCCTGCAAAAAACAACAAAATGACAAAAATATTAATTTTTTTTATTTTTTTGGGAATGAATAGAAAAACATGAATAAAAACTTTTTTACTAATGACAAATGTGGATTTGAAGAAAGCTTTGATGGGTAAATGGGGTTTGACTAGGTTTTTGCCACTTTCCAAGGGATAGGCAAGTGAAAAATGGGGATTTTGGAGGAGAGATGAAGGAATGGGAAAATTTGTCCAAGAGGGACAAAGAAGCAAAAGTTGGAGATGGATAATATGAGAAAAATTTGGAGGTGATTGGATAAAAGGGGAAGGAGTTATGACAAACCCTAAAAATAGAGAAATATGAGATTTTGGGCTTCAAAAAGTGGATTTTTGGGATAAGGTCTCCAAGGAAGGAAATGTGGAAAATTGCAATGTGGAGAATTTGGTGAAGTTTGGAGGAAAATGGAGTCGAGATAAAGAAGATTTTTTTTTTTTTAAACCTCAGATTTAACAGAGCAGACACCCTATATTTAACAGAGCAGAAACCCTAAATTTAACAGAATAAAAAATTTCAAAGGTCCGGATTTCTGATTGTCTAGATAAACAAGAGCATAATCTCCTACTTTCACATTTTCTTGCAGTCAGACATATTATATTTAAATAGAGTAGATAACAGGAAATGAAATAAAAAGAAATGCAAACTACAGTTAGCGCCTAAAAATTTCAGACAGATTAACAGAGCAGACAGTAGCACTAAACAGATAGAAAAGTGTCAATGGTCCGGATTTTCGATTGTCTAGATAGACAAGGGCATACTCTCCTATTTTCACACTTTCCTACAGTCAAAGCATACAATCATGCTAAATAGAATAGAAAAGTGAAAGGTCTGGATTTTTGATTGTCTATATAGACAATCAAATACTCTCCTACTTTCACACAGATTATAATTAAACAGAGCAGATAATAGAGCAAATAACAGATCAGATAACAGGAATTCAAATTCCCACAAAAATGCTCGCACTAATCATAGAGCTATCATGCTGAAACTGAAACAGAAATAGAGAAAGAATAGAAACAAAAATGAAACAAAAACATAAAAGAAGTTGTTGCACAGAAATACAGATCTGCTATTCTGGATCCTGCAAAAAAGATTTTTTTTTTTTCCTGTCATTGCGGTATTCTGGAACCTGTCTCACAACTCACAAAAACCTAAAAAAAAACATTAGTTCTTAGGGACGTCGGTCCCACCAGGCATGCCAAAATGAAGAGGGGAAAATAGATTTGAATGTCAAATGATCAAAACATAACGAAATAAACATGCAGAATGCTAAAATATCATTAAAAGACCATTTCACCTTGCTATTTTACCTTCTCCTTTAGATTGAGCTTGATGAAGTGAAGGTGCCCCTTGATAATGCTCCACTTGATGTGCTCCATTGATTGCTGGAAGTGGATGGCTCTCTAATGTTGTGCACAAATGGAATGGATTTGAAAAATGATAAGCATGAGATGATCAAGTTGCCAAGATGGCTAGGATGAATTCAAGATGAAGGGCTAATATTTACTTGTGAGCTCACACAAGGTCCAAGAGAGGGTGTGGAGACCAAGAAATATGCCCTAAAGGCATTTCGTATCTCCACACTCCACAAGATGCATTGGAGGAATAAAAAATTCTCCAAAAAAGGATATCATGGGGATTGGAGGAATAAAAAAGAATTAAAAATTCCTTGGGAGAGGGGATGCCTAGAGGAATGTGTGATTTCGAAAATCTTACATTCACCTAGGAAAAGAGCATTTAAAGCTAGTGGCTAGATGAAAAGAACAAAGAGTTGACTTTGTGCCTAATCATGATGATTAACCATTAACGACTCATTAGGAGGGGGATTAGAGGAAATGTTAGGTGGGATTAATATTTGTAGGAGAATTTGACTAGGAGAGAGAATGAGTCGAGGGAATAAAAAATTAGAAGAATAATGTTAAGTAAGTTTAGGGAGTTTCTAGAAGAATGAATTAAGAAGATGATTTGTAGGAATCATGTAGGTTAACTAATTAATTGAAATTAATTAGCTAAGAGGAAGATTTGTGAGGATTTGATTTTTTTTAGAAGAATAAATAAAGGGATTGATTTATTAAATAAATCAATCATATGCTATAGTGACAATATTAATTATATTTAATTAATATTGAGAGGAATTTAAATTAACATAATTAATTCATTAATTATGCGAGGAATTAAAAATAATTAAAATAATTATTTTTAAGTGTCTACAGTAATACAAGGATCCTTAGGTGTATCTTGTTTTTCTACCATATTTACCAAGTTCGGAACGATAGAGGTGAATTCCTTAGAATAGAAAGAATTAGGCACAATCTCAATAACTTTAGAGGGTATGAGAAGGTAAGGGATCAATGAAAATATTAAGATTTTGATTAGGAGGAGCTACCGATTTATTCCCTTTATCATTCACACCTACCACAAATATAGTATTATTATCAATCAAATATTGAATCTTATTTTTTAAGGCGAAACATTTCTCAATATCATGACCAGGCTGACGATGAAATTGCCAGAATGAATTGTTATTAAAATAGGGGTATGCAAGTTTAGAAGGATCAACTGGTTTTATAGGAGGAATTTTGATAACATTTGTTTGCAACAACTAAGACATAATACTATGTAAATACTCATTCAAAGAAGTAAACTGCCTTTCTCTTTGCAAAATTTTAGAAATAGAAGGCACGCCTATTTTAACATTCACATTGTTGTTGTTGATTGTATCATTAAACTTGATGAAGCTTTTTGTCGATTTTAACTTCACAAAAGGTTGTTGAAAACTCTCCCCCTTATCACTTAGAGCCATAGGATTGGATTGCTCTATTTGACTCACACAAAGTTGATAATTGTGGAGTGTTGTACACAATTGTGGAAATGAAGTAAACTTAAATAAAAGAAGCTTTTCCTTGATATCTATTTGTAAATTAGAAATAAAAATTCAATGAATATAATTATCAGGTACATGAAAATAAATTTGAGAAAATAAATTCTTATATCTACCAATGAAATTAGTTACTTTTTAGTTAACACCTTGTTTGCAATACATTAAATAAGTCAAAGTGATTATAGGACCAATGTTGTTTTGAAATTGTTGGATGAAAGCATTTGCCAATTGCTGAAAGGAAGTGGTAGAATAATAAGGAAAATAGCAATACCATTGTAAAGCCTTATCTCTTAGTATTCTTGTAAACAATTTTGCAAACAATATTTGATTATAAGAAAAGTTGGTACACAAGGTTTGAAATGTTTTGACATGTGTAAGAGGATAACCTTTTCCATTATAGAGTTCTAGTTGAGGTATCTCAACATCTTTAGGTGGCACAACTTTAACAATATCAAGAGAAAGTGGGCTCGCAACATCAAAGGTAGTCACACCAAACTTGGATTGACTCATAGAAGCAATTTGTTGTTGTAAGGAAGGCATAGTCTGAACAAGATTGTTAATTATCACTTCGGTAGAAGAATTGATGCTAGGCATAGTTGATTGAGAAGGTGGTGTGATGTTATTGAAAGAAGGAATGAATTGAAAATAAAGTGGTGGGATATTATGATAAGTAGGAATAGGTGATGATTGGGTAGGAAAAGTTACACTTAAAGGAGGAACAAAGTTGTTGAAGGAATGGCCGCCTTGTCTCAAATTGATTGGTTGAGGTATAACATGAATACTTATGAAAGACATTGGGAAAGATGGAGGATTAAATGAAGAAGAGGGATTTCTCCCACGACTAATTGTTGTAGGGATGACATTTTGAGTTGAAGTAGCAATGATGTTAAAGGTAAAAGTCAGAATACTTGTCATAAGAGTAGTCAAAGGAATTGAAATATTGACTTGTGTTGAAGGTTGTGAGTAACCTAGGGTTTCAGCACAACTCTTGATAGTCATGACATTAGAATCAACAATATGTGCAATGCCACACAATATATCAATTATATTCTTATCACTTTGAATCATGCACTTAAGTCCTTCAATTAATGGAAGAGCTTAACTATTAGGGTATTCTTTTGATATCCATTGTTGAAAGTTATCAATTGGATTATCCATTGTGGAAACATGATCTATAGAGACTCTAGTTAAATCTTCTTCTTAATTATACGAGTCATCAATTGGGAGAATGGGCACATGATTAGGATGGGAATAATTATCATGATCCTCATTAAAGAAGTCACCCAAATTAGGCTCCATCTCCTTAGTAATTAAACCTTTGGAGGCCTTAATTCTAATGCTTCATCTAACGGGGATAGTATAGGTAGGACTAATAGTGGTAAACTCATGCACTGGAGGAAAATTTTGAATTTTGAATTTTGATGTATAGGAACAAAGATTCCAAAATTGAGTAATACTAAATTTAAGAAAATATTGATTACACAATTTGAACTTGGTTGGAGAAAGAGGATGACACAATTTCCAAAAATGAGAGGAAATTGGAATTTTAAAATTAGGGCCAAGGGAATACCACTTAATTTTAAAATCAGAGTTTTTACAATCAGGGCAAGCTATATTTAACCTCTTAATTTTAAAAAAATTCTTGAAGTTTGAAATGTTGAATATTGGAGCTATTTCTGATTCTAGAGGGGATAAAAAATCAATAAAATTAGCCAATCGTCTAGATTTAGGCTATTAAATACATTCATAATAGTGTCCTAAAATTTAAGGAAAAAAGCCAAGGATCGTGGCGAGAATGCACATGGTTCAACCAACTTTTTTTGAAATTTTTAGAGATATATTTTACAAAGATTTCAAAGCTAACCCCAAAAACGTGACAAATTTTACAATTTCTAGATGAGAGAAATTAAGGTTGAAATGTAAAAATAGGACCTTATTAGGGTTTTGAAGAAAAAGAGGAATTGAATTACAAATTTGAAAACTGTCAAACCTAATGGATAGGGACACCTTGAAAAATGTTTAGAAATTTGAATTGGAAAGAAATTCATTAAAATTTGCACAAAATCCAATTAAATTTGAAAAATTGGGCTTTATGACCTAACCACTTAATTTTGAAATTTGAATTTTCAGAAAAAGGAGGGAAATTAAAAATTTGAATTGTAGGAATGACAACAAGTCTTAGAACAAACAAAAATATGAAAATTAAATGGAAATCAATCTTTTACAGAAATTCAAGATAGTTTTTGAAAATTAAGGTTTTGACAAGTAAACTCTTAATTTTGTAAATTTGTTTTGCAAATTGAACGAGACAATGAAGAAATTGAATTTGAGAAACCAAACAATTTTTAGATCTAAGATAACCACAAGCAAATGATTTAACAACTAAGTTTGCAGAAAATTTAAACTTACGAATGAAAAATATGAAATTTTGTTCAAAGGAAAGCATGCAAGACATCGGGTTCACCAAACTGTAATGTCACCAAAATGTATTGGTGGGTGATAACTATGTGAATGAGAGATCAAGAGGAAACCAATCCTTTCCCTACAAGGAGAGATGAGAGTTTCACAACAGATTTCCCTTCAAACAGTTTTCACCTATTACATTGGAAGAGGAGAGGAAAATTCATTAGATTCAACCTACAAAGGAGGAGATAGAATTCTGAATGAAATGGGAATGATAAGTTGATCCCCTCTTACTATTTTAAATGGAAAGGAATTGATTGACTTATGTAGTGCAAAAGTGACAAAAATTGAGGCGGCTATTTACAAATGTAAGATTTGGGATTGACCAAGTTCCACTGAGTTTTGAATTAGGACACTATTTATTTTACATTTAGAGTTTATCTTAGTAGGGCTTATCTTAGTTTAAGTCTTTTCTTTCTAACCCACTCGCTTTTAGCTTGAAACCTCTATTTTCTTATAATGTTGTAGGTCATTTTCATGCCCTCATGCTATTATAGTTTGTATTTTTTAGTCCAATTGACTCATTCTCAACATTTGAAGACAATATTGTAATTTATCTTATTTTTTTTCATAGAAAACTAGTTACTTCGAGAAGAGGTGTATCAGGTGTATCACATTTCTTGTTTGAGTGGATTAGGATTAATTTAAGACAAATGGATTGACAGTTGTGAGACTTAAATTTGTATGACTTGACATGCTAGGAAGGTTAAGAAAAACCAGCCAGATGGCTCAATTGGAGTAGTGAGAAAACGATCTGTAGATCATGGTCCATAGATCTGATGAATCAGAGTTGAACCACAAGGAATGTAGCGGATTCAATATGAAATGTAGAGAGGATAAATCTGACATTCATTGCACCGACGTATATGATTCTAATGATTCAGACTTGAATGAGAAGGAATGAAGCGGATTCAACATAAAAAATAGAGAGTAGCTTTGCTAAGACATTTAGCACCGAATGAAATTGAAATGACAGAGGTAAACCTTGAGGTTCCTAATGTATTTAATATGCTTGGAGAAAATGTTTAAGGATCTAGAAAATGTCATTGCAGAAACCCCCTCTACAGTTACTACACCAATCTTCCAAAGTGGCTACAAGGCAATACTTGCCCCATAATGTTAAAAATAGGTTGAAAGAGGTGACTGAAATTTGAATCATCTTCAAGTGCAAAGGCAACTTAAATTTGCATTTCTTCCTCCTTTTTCTAGTTTTGGTCTCAGTTGCTAAACAATCTTCTGAATCATTCTTTTTTTTGTGTTGGGCATAGGTGTTGTCACGCCTAATCGGTTCAACTCGACTGTGAAATATGAATGTTTAGAATGTGATGGGATTATGATATGAATGTTTAGGTTGCAGGTGTAGTCATGCGAGACTAAGATCAGTCTGTGATCAGAATTGATTTGTTGTTTTTTTCCTTTGGCTTGGAGAAGTTAAATTTATCAAAACAGAATTAAAATTTCTAAACAAAAATCTTATAGTCTTGAATTTAATTTTTTTTAATAATCAGGAAAGTATCATTTTCTTTATTCTTCTTATTGATCTTTGTAGCTGTAAAATTTAATTTAAATATATATATATATATATATATATATATATATATATATATATATATACATATATTATTATACATAAAACATATTGATAATTTTTTGCACTTCTGACTTGTATTTAATACTATCTGTCAGATATCTATAGACTTGAGTTTTAAAATTCACTATGATCCCATATGGCAAGTTTTGAAATGTCTACTAAGCAGAAAAGGGAAATATTATTTTAAAACTTATGGATGAGCTTATTTTGTCTTACATCGTCTACCTAGAAATTCAACATTTATATTATAATGTATAGGCATCAAAATAATCTTTTTAAAAAATCATAGCTAATCAAGGAAATAAGATTATATCACCACTTCATGTAAGCAAACGATAGAAAAAATATAAATTTAAGTGTTGATATGTTAAAAAAATACCAGTCACTTATTAGAAAGGGAATAACAATGCAAAAGGTGTGTTGCATTTAATTCATTGTCAAGAATTTAGTATTTTTAGTTATAGAGATTTTAATAATATAATTCTTTATTTTTTTAATATATATATTTATATAAACAAATATTGATAGCCTTTAACAATTTTATATTTCATAAAATATTAATATTAATAATTGTTTTTTTCTTCAAAATTAAATAGACCAAGTAGGGGTGCAAACCCCAAAAGAACAAAGTTGGACAGGCCAAACCAACCTCAAAAACCATCAACAATGCAACCCAGATCAAGAGGGGGGTGGAAAAACCGAAACATGAAAAAGGGGGGCTTGGGAAAGGGGGTTAGATTTTCCTTTTCACCTATGACAAACAACCATCTAGGAAAAACTATCATTACGAACTCTCAAAGAAGAATCAAGTGGGGAGGACTCCTACAGAGTCATTGCCATGCTACTATTGCAGCTGAGTAGCAGAACGAGAACAATCACCAGGAGCAGAGTGAAGGGGAGGAGCAGGAGCAACGAGTGCACAAACCAAGGAGGTGGAAGGGTCCGCCACAATAGTAACATCAACCAGGGCTTCATCAACAGTAAGAGGCACCTCATCTTGAGATGAATCAACCAAAATAGAATCTAAAGCATTAATCGTCAAGTGGTCTTTCGTAGGATCCTTCCACCAAGTAGCAACACCTTTGTGACGAGAGAGAGAACACTCAGAAGCAAGGTGACCCATTGAGAAACATCTTCGATAGTGAAAAGGGAGGCCTTCATAATCTAGCGGTTGAGTCCAAGGCCTATCCCCAACCATAAGAACCACATCCCTAGGGAGGGCCAGAGATATGCCAACATCAATTAATAAGAGAGCAAAGGTAGAATGACCCATTAGGAATGTGACATCATCAACCTTCAAGAAGTTGCTAATGGAGTTACCAATGGCCTCAAAACAAGAAGGTTCCCAAAAATGGAGGGGGAGATTGGGGAGGTGAACCCAAACCAGATAAACAAAGAGAGATTTTTTAAGGGGGTTGAAGGAAGGAGTCCAGGGCTTAATAGAGAGGAAGTGATCCCCTTAATTCCATGGCTTACCCAAAATAAAATCATTATCATGAGTAGAGGTAAAGGAGGCAACAAAAAAACCATTAGCATAAGGGAAAAGCTCAATGCCATAAGAAATAATGGGCTTATAGAACCACTTACCCAATGATGAAGGTTTGGGATGGAAGGCCAAAACCCAGTAAATCTATAGACCAAAGTGATGCATTGATAGAAGTCAATGCTCTCCAAAACCTCAAGGCCACAAACCACAACAGGAGAGGTCTTGGCGCAAGGAAGAGGACGAACCCCTTTAGAGCACTGGGCAGCATATTTAGCCACCTAAGAAAAGATATGCTTTCCATCAAAGGGCATGGGCAGAGCATCTTCACCCCAAGCATCCCTAATAGCAGTAGCAAGGGCCTCCAAATCCAAAATTGGGTCAGAGAGACCAGTCGTGGGGGACCCAGCACGAAACCCCTATGCAAAGGGCATGGGTGAAGATGGAAGAGAGCCTCCATCAGCAACCAAATGCTGCATAGGGAGGAGGGAGAGAAGAGACGTGAAGGTCAAAGGAATTGATAGGAGGGAGGCTCGACAAGTGTCTACAGTAATACAATATTGCAATTTATCTTATTTTTTTTCACAGAAAACTAGTTACTTCGAGAAGAGGTGTATCAAGTGTATCGCATTTCTTGGCTGATTGGATTAGGATTAATTTAAGACAAATGGATTGAGAGTAGTGAGACTTAAATTTGTATGACTTGACATGCTAGGAAGGTTAAGAAAAACCAGCCAGATGGCTCAACTGGAGTAGTGAGAAAACTATCTGTAGATCATGGTCCATAGATCTGATGAATCAGAGTTGAACCACAAGGAGTGTACTGGATTCAACATGAAATATAGAGAGGATAAATTTGAAATTCATTGCATCGATGTATATGATTCAGATGATTCAGAGTTGAATGAGAAGGAATGAAGCGGATTCAACATAAAAAATAGAGAGTATATATAGGATAAATTCGTGGGTGGTAGCTTTGCCAAGACATTTAGCACCGAAAGAAATTGAAATGACAGATGTAAACCTTGGTGTTCCAAATGTATTTAATATGCTTGCAGAAAACATTTAAGGATCTAGAAAATGTCATTACAGAAACCCCCTCTACAGTTACTACACCAATCTTCCGAAGTGGCTGTAAGGCAATACTTGCCCCATAATGTTAAAAATAGGTTGAAAGAGGTGACTGAAATTTGAATCATCTTCAAGTGCAAAGGAAGCTTAATTATGCATTTCTTCCTCCTTTTTCCATTTTTGGTCTCACTTGTTGAACAATCTTTTGAATCATTCTTTTTTTTGTGTTGGGGACAGGTGTTGTCACGCCTAATCAGTTCAGCTGGACTGTGAAATATGAATGTTTAGAATGTGATGGGAATATGATATGAATGTTTAGGTTGTGGGTGTAGTCATGCGACACTAAGATCAGTCTGTGATCAGAATTGATTTGTTGTTTTTTTCCTTTGGCTTGGAGAAGTTAAATTTATAGAAACAGAATTAAAATTTCTAAACAAAAATCTTATAGTCTTGAATTTAATTTTTTTTTAATAATCATTAAAGTATCATTTTCTTTATTCTTCTTATTGATCTATGTAGCTATAAAATTTAATTTAAATATATATATAATTATACATAAAACATAATAATAATTTTTTACACTTCTGACTTGTATTTCATACTATCTATCAGATATCTATAGACTTGAGTTTTAAAATTCACTATGATCCCATTTGGCAAGTTTTGAAATGTCTACTGAGCAGAAAAGGGGAATATTATTTTAAAACTTATGGACGAGCTTATTTTGTCTTTCATCGTCTACCTATAAATTCAACATTTATATTATAATGTATAGGCATCAAAATAATCTTTTTTTTAAATCGTCATTAATCAAGGAAATAATACTATATCACCACTTCAAGTAAGAAAAAGATAGAAAAAATATAAATTTAAGTGTTGATATTTTAAAAAAATACTAGTCACTTATTAGAAAGGGAATAACAATGCAAAAGGTGCGTTGCATTTAATTCATTGTCAAGAATTTTGTATTTTTAGTTATAGAGATTTTAATAATATAATTCTTTATTTTTTTAATATATATATTTATATAAACAAATATTGATAGCCTTTAACAATTTTATATTTCATAAAATATAGTATTAATAATTATTTTTTTATTAAAAAGCAACGCTAACTAGGGCGTTGACCCTTTACAAAGTCGAAGGCTATCAAAACTAAATAGACCAAGCAAGCATGCAAACCCCAAAAGAACAAAGTTGGACAGGCCAAACCAACAACAAAAACCATCAACAACCCAACCCAAATCAAGAGGGGGGAGGAAAACCCAAAACATGACAAGGGGGGGCTTGGGAAAGAGGGTTAGATTTTCCTTTCTGCCTATGACAAACAACCATCTAGGAAAAACTATCATTAGGAACTTTCAAAGAAGAATCAAGCGGAGAAGACCCCTACAGAGTCACTGCCACGCTATTGTTGTAGCTAAGCAGCAGAAAGAGAACAATCGCTAGGAGCAGAGTAAAGGTGAGGAGCAGCAACAATGAGTGCAAGAACCAAGGAGGCAGAAGGGTCCGACATAATAGTAACATCAACTAGGGCTTCATCAACAGTAAGAGGCACCTCATCTTGAGATGAATCAACCGAAATAGAATCTAAAGCATTAATCATCAAGTGGTCTTCCGTAGGATCCTTCCACCAAGTAGCAACATCTTTGCGACGAGAGAGAGAACAGTCAGAAGCAAGGTGACCCATTGAGAGATGCCTTCGATAGCAAAAAGGGAGGCCTTCATAATCCAGTGGTTGAGTCCAAGGCCTATCCCCAACCATAAGAACCACATCCGTAGGGAGGGCCAGAGATATGTCAACATCAATTAATAGGCGAGCAAAGGTAAAATGACCCATGGAGAACATGACATCATCAACCTTCAAGAAGTTGCTAATGGAGTTACCGATGGCCTCAAAAAAAGAAGGTTCCCAAAAATTGAGGGGGATATTGGGGAGGTGGACCCAAACCAGATACACAGAGAGAGATTTCGTAAGGGGGTTGAAGGAAGGAGTCCAGGGCTTAATAGAGAGGGAGTCATCCCCCTAAGTGCATAGCTTACCCAAAATCAAATCACAATCATGAGTAGAGGTAAAGGAGGCATTAAAAAACCCGTTAGCACAAGGGAAAAGCTCAATGCCATAAGAAATAATGGGCTTAAAGAACCACTCACCCAATGATGAAGGTTTGGGATGGAAGGCCAAAACCTAGTAAATCTGCAGACCAAAGAAATGTTTTGATAGAAGTCAACACTCTCCAAAACCTCAAGGCCACAAACCACAACAGGAGAGGTCTTAGCACAAGGAAGAGGACAAACCCCTTTAGAGGACTGGGCAGCATATTTAGCCACCTGAGAAAAGCTACGCTTTCCAGCAAAGGGCATGGGCAGAGCATCTTCACCCCAAGAATCCCTAGCAGCAGTAGCAAGGGCCTCCAAATCCAAAATTGGGTCAAAGACACCAGTCGTGGGGGACCCAACATGAAACCCCTGCGTAGTGGGCATGGGTGAAGATGGAAGAGAGCCTCCATCAGCAACCAAACATTGCACAGGGAGGAGGGAGAGAAGAGTCGTGAAGGTCGAAGGCACCAATAGGAGGGAGGCTCGACAAGTTCGAGGACCCAACTAAAGCCCCACCAAGCAGACACTGCCCAAGCGCAGGGGCAAATAGAGCAGGGGAAGGAGCCGAAAGAGCCGCAAGAGGATCAACAAGAGGGGAGGAAAATGACTTTTTAAAAACTAATCACTGATCATAGACATATATAAATACATATACATATATATATATATATAGGTTTAATGCAATATTTATATATAGTAAGATAATAATTCAAACATAAAAGAACTAGAAAGAAAAGATTAACAGAAAAAAAAGAGAGAAAAATAATAAAACTATAATAATTTTATATTTTATCCAAATTGAGAAAAAAAGAGAAAGGGAACGGATAATAACTAAAATAATCTAAATATAAGTAAGGACGAGATATCACAAAAATTCAGAGGTATTAAAAATAATGAAAAAATAGCAATAAATTATACAGGTTTCTATAAACAAACAAAAATTGAAAATAAAAATAGCATTATAAAATATGAAAAAAAAAATATAGAAGGCTTAATTAGACATCTATTTTTATTAATTAATAATTAGTAATAGTACAATAGATTAAAGTGGTGGTGTAATTTAATGCAAAAATTAAACCTTTATTGCCCATTCCAAGCTCGGATTCACGTCTAGTTTAAAATATGGCCACAAAAACCCTGAAAGGCTGTATTTGGGGATATATGGGTAATTATTCCATCCCTTTTGATTTGAGAATTATGGAAGGAGTGCAACAAGTGCATTTTTCAGGACAAGCTCATGTCTTCAGAGGCCCTATGTCAGAAGATAGAAACCTCTTTGATTTCTCTAATCAATGAATCCACAAAAGGGAAGACATTAAAGAGAAATGTATACAAAGGTTAGGATTGTAGACTAAAACTCACCTTCCCAAGTCTTTCTATTCTACCTTTGTTTGGGAATAGTTCCTCCGACCCCCCACTTTGATCCAAACCCCTAGTTCAATGGGATACACCTGATCCTAGTTTGGTCAAGATTAATTTCGATAGGTCTGCTGTAGGCAACCCAAGCCCTAGTAACATTGGGTGTGTTATCCATGATGAATTTGGAAATTCTTTAATGGAAGTTTCAAAACACATTGGTCATTCTACAAACCATTTTATCAGAGTTTCATGCTACATTACATGGCCTACAGTTTTGGATTTGTAGTGAGGCCCAAAAAATCCATTTGGAAGGTGACTCCCTAAATGTGGTAAATGCAATTAGGAAAAATGAAACTACATGTTGGATCCTCAACCAATGGCTCCGACCAATCAAATCATTCTTTTGAATGATTTGGAGGAATTTCATATAAGTCTTATCTACCAGGAAGCGAATGTGATAGCAGACAGTCTAGCTAAAGCAGCAACACAGTCTATCACTACATGATTATATAGTACCATGAAAACATCATACCTCAACTATGCTTTCTATTCCCACATTACACATCACCCTCATCCTTCTTGATCAATGAGATAATTGTTTTCTTTACTTTACAGGCAATCATCTTATGTCACCTTTGCAATCATTAGAATGTAAGCTTGGTCTATTTATAGCACCCCATTCTTATTTTTCGCATACTGCTTGGTGAATTTGAGCTATAGCGGTGTGATTGAGCATAGGGTGCTAGGGTTTCTGGGGATGGGTACGCCTATAATGCTGGAGTCCACCAACTGATAGATGGCCTTCTTGGCAGAAATTTTTGATAAACATCTCCTAGCAGTCATGGCCACAAAGCACTCGCTAATACTACATATTGTAAAAAGAATTTTGGATGGGGATTTTAGCAAAGCTTAACACAAGTACTGGGTAAACTTTGATATCCTGGCCAAGTTCATCATCATGCTGGTATATATGGTGGTGAGTAAGTAATGAGCAAAGAAAATAGCTCAAATGATCTTCAAGAACTATTTTCTCTATGAGATTGATGTTGTCCTAGATAATATTGATGCCATTTTGCATACGCCATTGTCACAAAATTGCTACATGTGGTTGGGAGCAAGAGTCAAGGTTAATAAATTTGTGGTGGCTCAAGATCTTGATCAAGGGATCTTGGACGCATAATGGTATGTATAGGTGAATAATAGATTATGAGTGATGACTGTTTCTCGGAGGAAATGGCTTACTCAGAGGTCCACACAGAGTCTGGGATGGACTGCCCTGTGGTGTTGAAAGCAGTTCTTTGTTAGAAAGATAAAGAAAGTGAGAAAAATCTATAGGAGGAGGATGACATTGAACCTGAGGCAGTAGCACTTCAGGAGATGGATGCTGGTTCTATCTGAGCCTTTGGAGATATCTTTCCTTTTGTTTAAATTTTTTGAATTTTTTACATGATCAACATGCATTTACCTAAATTTTGTTAATGTATTTAAATATGCAAGGTGGTAGTCAGGTATGTTGGAATGCTCTAATATCAGGAGAAAACTAAGAGGGGAAAGGGTGAAAAAGTTAATTCAATTTTAAACTTTATTTCAGAGCACAACATAATGAAAGATAAAGCATGAGAGAACAACACACATGACACTAATATTTTGATTTGGAAAAATTTGTAAGGGGATAAACTATGGTGGGAAATCCTTCCCAGAATAAGATTACAATTTTGCAGGAGAATGTGAAATAATTAAAATGGGGATTGACCTTGCAATCAGGCCAACCGCATAAAGTACATTGCTCATCACAAGAAAAGTCTCACTAACTTACAAAGCATTGGACTATAATTTGGAAATAATAAACTATGAAAGTAGAATCAACTAATATTTGATACAATTTCGGTTCAGCACATATATCTATCCTGCAATACAAATCCTTCACCAAAAATGATATGACTCTATTTCAACATAATCCTTTCTCTGATAATGCAGATATAACCACCGATCCCAAAAACCATTCCAAGATTACATGAGTAAGTCACCTATAAATACAGAGCATCAACCTTATTGACAAGGTCAGCTAGACCCTAAACCCATAAACCCATAATTACTAAAATTACATCACACGATACCACCAGACCAATATTATGATTTACATTACATATCATGGACCTAATTCAAGTTCCTAAACAATTACATCCGCTTGAATTTTGGCTAAGACCAAAATCCAACAACAGGTGCAAACCCTCAGTGAAATAACATAAAGTCTAACCAGATCTAAATAGGACCATTATATCAGCATGCCATCCATTGCAACACTACCAAAATGTTAGGACATTATCAAGAAGCATCTTTATCACAATAGAAACCTTTCCCATAACTCAGATCAAAATCATCTAACCAAATAATCAAATATCGCTTACCGGTAAAGCTAAATGTTACCAAGAAATATCAATCGAGAACAAAAGCATTAGCAATCAGAGCACAAAATTATGAACTAACAAAATATGGAAACCATATAACCATCCAGAATAAACATCCAAAACTGAATCCAGAGATTTTGATCATACCATATCAGAATTAAAACTAAGATGATCACCAAGACTAACTGGGATAGGTCCAACTAGGAACCAAATCCAACATATTCCAAACAGTCTCCCCCTTTGGCATTGATGGCAACACTAAATGTGAAAAACATCCAAGTGCCAAGAAATACCAACAATCTCCCAAAAGATTGATTTGAAATATATTTCTCCTCCTTAAATTAACACCTTCTCCCAAAATATTGATAGGTTTTTTACATAAACACCTTCTCCCCCTTTGACATCAATAACAAAGGACAAATATCAAACCAAAATACTAAACCAAATAATTGACTACTCCCCTTGAGTAGTAGCAACATCTCATCAACCTCGATCAGAAGGATATGTCTGATAAGCTGAACTGATTGATATATCCATGCATCACGAAGTCTCTTCTAGAGGTGTGTTGGCCCCGAACTAGTCTCTGCGATATTCAAAAGTATCTTTAGGAAATGGTTTAGTTAGAATATCTACAATCTATTCCTTAGTAGGCACATAAACCAATCTGTCTTCCTTTACTTCAACCTTTTCCTTCAAGAAATTACACCTTATAGAAATGTGTTTCGATTTGGATTGCAATACCAGATTCTTTGACATATCAATAGCAACAGTATTATCATAGTGAATAATAGTAGGCTCGTCATAAATTATCCTTATATCTTTTAGCATTTGTTTTATCCATAAAATCTTAGTACAATTGGTAGCAGCAACTACATACTCTGTTTCAACATTAGACAATGAAGTGCATGATTGTTTCTTGCTAAGCCATGAAACCAACTTCTTTCCAAGAAAGAATACACCACCAACAGTTCTCTTTTGATCATCCACATCTCCTGCCCAATCAAAATCTATATAGCTACATAATATAAAGTCATCATTCTTTGGATATCATAGCCCAAACTCTGTTTTACATACCAAATATTTGAATATCCTCTTAATAGAAATATCATGAGTTTTGCTAGGATCTGAGTGAAATATAGAAGTAATACAAACAATGTTCATTATATCAAGTCTAGTTTGAGTTAGGTACAACAATCCACACATCATTGATTTGTATCTGCTTGGATTTACTCTAGGAGATTCATCATCCTTTGACAATTCGCAACCACTTATCAGAGGAGTATCGACAAGTTTAGAATTTCGAGGTCCAAATTTCTTAAGTAACTCCTTCACATATTTAGTTTAACAAATGAAAATACCTTTATTAGTCTGAGTAATCTGCAAAGAAAAGAAAAATTTCATCTCACCAATCATAGACATTTTAAATTCATTCTTCATATCATTAGAAAATTTCATGCATAGAATTTATTCACCTCCAAAAATGATATCATAAGAAATATGTCATCCTACTCAATTTTGTAATTAAAGTTACTATCAGCATTACCTTTGCTAAAACCAATCTTTAAAATAAATCTATCTAATTTAGCATACCATGCTCTAGGGGCTTATTTTAGTCCATATAAAGATTTCTTCAATCTACAAACCATGTCTTTGTCTTCTGAAAAAGAAAATCCATTAGGCTACTCAATGTAGACTTCCTCTTCTAGGTCTCCATTTAGAAATGTACGTTTGACATCCATCTGATATACTTTGTAGTTCTTGTATGCAGATTAGACCATAAATAGTCATACCACTTCAATTCTTGCAACTGGACCATAAGTCTCTCCATAATCAAATCCTTCTTCCTGTGAATATCCTTTGTAAGCTAATCTAGCCTTGTTCCTCACAACCAGACCTTCCTTATTTAGTTTATTCCTGAAAACCATTTAATTCAAATAATATTCTTTTCTTTACGTCTAGTAACTAATTCCCATGTCTTAATCTTTTCTATTTGGTTTAATCCTTCTTCCATTGCTTTTATCCAATTTTCATCCTTGCTTCAATAAATGATTTTAATTCTTCTTCCATTTCTTTTATCCAATAGAATACTCAAACTAAATCTACACATACACATTCTTATACATATATATATATATATATATATATATATATATATATATACTTAACTATATATAAACACATATATAAGAAGTATTAAAATTAGTTGGCTTAAAATTAATGATTAAGTAAAAATATAATCATATTGTTTTCCAAATATATATGGGGATACCCTATTCAAATTTTGAATAGGGTTTCCCCCCCTTTTTCATTTACTAAACATTAAAATAAACATATGAAAACCTAATTAAAAAGTTATAAAATTAACACACCATTCTATTTTTTTTAAGCTTCTTATCTACCCTAACCCGAACCGGGTTAGGGTTTTATGTGTTATGTAGGGTGGGCAAAACAATGGTGGAGGGCGTTATTCACAAGCGTTAGTTTTTTTGTTGGGGCTCCCCACAAGGTCGGCCGCAGCCATGCCTATGGCTCATGACCCATAGTGTAGTTGTTGCCGCTACTATGGGGCATCGCCCACAGGGAACGGCTGAAGCCGCCACCTGTGAGTTGTGGCCCATAGTGTGGGTGCGGTCACCGCCCACAGGGAATGGCCGAAGCGGCCCCCACTGTGGGTTGCGGCCCACAGTGCAGCTGTGGCTGCCGCTATAGGTCTTGCCCATAGGGAATAGCCGAAGCCGCCCCCCTTGTGGGTTGCAGTGCAGAGCACAAGTCAGTTGCCTTGTGGGTCTTCCCACAGGGAGTCGTAGGCTCTTCTTTTTTTTTTTTGTAAGTTTTAATAAAATGTTATATCTATATATATATATATATATATACATATATATATACGTACATGTACATTTATAATGTACATATATATATATATATATATATATATATATACGTACATGTATCTAGGGTTATAGTATATTTTTTTTAAATCATGGAGGAAATTAATAAAAAGACAGTCAAATAAAACCAACAAAATTACAGAAATATACTTTTCCCTTTTTATTAGATTTAAAGTAAAACCTTTTAGAAATGAATAAATTAGATTTTTCTACTAATACAAGGCATATAAAACAATCTATTTTTTTTAAAAAATGAATATGCAATATTTCCTCAAGTCTAAAACATCCATGTATTTTCTTTAAATCATTTAAAGAAACTTATAACCTATTGAAATAAATGTATTTCTTTTTAGTTCTAATACCATATAGTTAACCTTTAAAATAAATTAATTTATGTACCTTTATTTTTTGCATTTTTTTTATAAAGAAATAACTGCAGAAATAAATAAATTGCAACAACAACTATAATGCCCAAAAATCATTTAAAACTTTATATTCATGCTAAAATGAAATATTATTGTTCATTCCAAAATCCATTTACCCATATTTTGCATTTGAAAATAAATAAATAGAAGTAAGGGTTTTATTTTCTTTCACTAACATTCATGCTTTAGTATTCATTCATTTCCATCATTTTACAATATGCATAAAGAGATAGAAATGTCTTTTATTTCCAAGAAATAAATGCAAACAGATTTTAACTCAAAACTATAGAAAATTTACTCCATTTTTACTTTCATTCCTTTCTTGCAATAACAAACTTAATAAAAGAATGTATTTCATTTTAAATAAATCATGGTATAAAGAATACTTTTATTTTCAACATAGTAACTTTTACGAAAGGGTGAATACCCAACTTAGCCTCTCATTCTATTAAATGAGGGCTTCAAAAATAAATACATTTTACAATAGCAATACTAAAAAATGATGATAGTAGCAACTCCTAGCTTTTCTTTCCTTCGTTTCCAAACAAACCTGCAATACAAAGTCTTAAGGTTGTGACCATGGAGGCTCACCTCCCAACCTAGGCTTACTAGAAGCCACCCCCGAGCTTGGAGAACCAAGACCTAGATGGGTTACACTCAAATAATACACAAACAAGCATGAAAAACTCACAAAAAACACATTCCCATCCCAAGGCTTAACATCATCACATAATGTGATTTTTACATGGGTGAAGATGGACTAAGTACCTTGAGGAGAAACTACAAAATAGTAGAACACAAAGCCATCACAAGGCAGCCAAGAACACATCACAAGTTCCAAACTTGTCCCAACATCCTTACGACCCCCAAGGCATACAAGCCATAATATCTCCCCTTAGGACCTCCAAATGCATAAACAATAACTATGCAGCAAGGGTCACAAAAATCCCTTGAGATCACTCTCTTCCAAAGAGAGCCTCTCACTCTAAGGCTATCAAACAACCCTCCACCCCAAGTCCACTCTACCCTCCCAAGAGTGATTTAGGCCTTGAATACACCCAATAAACAAATAAAATGCTTAACCAAAAACAAGGGAAAGATCACACATCTTTCTTCACAAATAAAAACACAAAGGGAGAAAACAATGAAATACATACAATATTTCAAACATTTTTCCAACATACATAGAAAGATATTAGACCAACCTTGAATTTTCCAAAGGTATGCAAGGGATAGTTTGTAGTAGAGCTGCCCAAATCCACACTTCTTTCCTTTCAAGACTTAGCCAATATTCTTATACTAAACTTTTCAAAACTTCAAGATCTACTCTCCAAAGATGGAGAGTGGGTGATTACCTTCCTAAGTCTCAAAACCTTGCTTAAGAAGGATTCTCTCACTCTTTCCAACCACTTGGATAGAGTCAGAGCTCACATTGGTTGGTCTTCCCAACCTCTTACATGTTAGTAAAACTCGAAAACTTGAAAGAAGGGAAGAGAGAATGGGGAAGAGGAAACTGACACAAGAAGGGAAAGTTAGCTAACCTAGAAGAGGTCCTCCAAGATGGATTTTCTCTCATCTTCGGAAAACCAATTTTTGAGGGGTCAAATCAGTCACATGGGAGTGGTTACATTCTTAAAAATACCCCTAACCCATAGGTATACCCTATGGACCATTAGAAAATCCCCTAAACTAACCCTAGGAGTCCGTTTGACCCCTTAGAAACCCATCTGAAGTTAACCTATGGGTCAACCCTGTGTTGACCACTCCAAAGAATCTCTACCCAAGGAAAATTTGGGACCACACTCAAATATTTGAAAAAGGCTTTGGTTGAAACAATTTCCCTCCAAGAGACATGTCAAAATAAAAACACTATTCAGCACATGTGTCAAGTGACACAATAAAATAAATTACTTAATTACACATGGAAATTGGCTCTTGTTGGATTAAACAAATTAATAAATACAATTTAACACACTTACAAACATATACGTTTACGAATAAAATACAATACATACGGGGTGTTGTTTTTCCAAATAGACAACCCCTAGTTTTACGAACTTACAAAGGTCTAGGCTTGATTCTTCATATTGTTTCCATGGTCACATGGATAATTTTCCTAAGCATCTCAATTACACATTAGTAATTCCCAAATAACCTCATATAATATTAAACATATAAATATGAATACAAATCAATCACTCTGCATACTGTTTGCCATCATACAAATCAATTTACCATATATCCAAATCAATCTACATAAAAAATTATGATAATCCTCATAAATTTTATCCATTCATAAGATATGCATTATATTTCTAACATCATAATAAAGTCCTGCAAATCAAATAAATGACATACACCATCTCAATGTTATCATATCCTAGAATCATATAAAATTTTATATCCATAATGCATACAAACGAAGCATCAATATATCATTGTTATCCAATCTTGGGATCATATAAAAGTTTGTATCCATAATTGATAGAAATGAAGGTTCTCTCCTTGATATTTGAAGGTTTAGGTTGAACAAGAGGAGAAGTGGGCCTCTTCTCTACATAAGAGGAAGGAGGTGGAACTGAATCATAGAAAGGAGGAATGTTAGGTGTACGAAGAAGACCAAGTCCATCATGAGGAGGAGGTACAGGCCTAATCTTAGGAAGAATATTTTTGTTCTTGTTAGGAGAAGATATAGTCACATCCATAGGAATACATTGACGATCTTCCTTAGGAGGGAGATTAGTTGTATCCATGAGGGGAAGAACCTCATCTTGAAGAATAATATGAATGTCAAGTGTTGGGGATCCAAGTTCACTTACGGATAAGATCATATATATCTTCTATTTTTGATAAGATTGAGAAAGAGCATCGCTCCTTGATGGAAGAGATTGAAATAGTTTAGGCCAAAATAAATCAATAGTAACATCGGGGCTTCTATTCGATGGATGAAATAAGCTATGGATCAGGATTATGATTTCTCCATTGTAAGGAATTTTCAGACACTTGTGGATAGGAGAAGCAATAGCCTTCATGGAAGATAGCCAAGGGTAGCCCAACTTCACTTGGAATTTCTCGGAAGAGGGTATGATAACAAAGTCAACATCCATGAATTTAGTATGAACTTCAATAGGAAAGGTGATAGAGCCAATGGTAGGATAAGAGAAGCCATAAAATAACTTCATAGCCACATTAGAGGCATCATATATTGGTTTATGCAATTGTAACTTGAAAATATACTACTCACTGATCACATTAACCATGAAAGAGGGATCAATAAGGGCACCACGGCAAGGTATATCCTTAACCTTCACAACTATGTATAAAGGGCCATTAGGTGATATAATGGTATCACTAGGGTCAAATGTAATACAAGGATCCTTTGGTGTATCTTGTTTTTCTACAATATTTATCAAGTTTGGAACGATAGAGGTGAATTCCTCAGAATAGAAAGAATTAGGCACAATCTCAATAATGTTAGAGGGTATGAGAAGGTAAGGGATCAATGAAAATATTAAGATTTTTATTAGGAGGAGCTACTGATTTATTCCGTTTATCATTCACACCTACCACATATATAGTATTATTATCAATCAAATATTGAATCTTATTTTTTAATGTGAAACATTTCTCAATATCATGACCACGCTGAGGAAGAAATTGCAAGAATGAATTGTTATTAAAATAGGGGGATGCAAGTTTAGAAGGATCAACTGGTTTTATAGGAGGAATTTTGATAACATTTCTATGCAACAACTGAGACATAATACTATGTAAATTGTCCTCCTCTTTGTAAAAATTTAGAAATAGAAGGCACACCTATTGTAACATTCACATTGTTGTTGTTGATTGTATCATTAAACTTGATGAAGCTTTTTGTCGGTTTTAACTTCACAAAAGGTTGTTGAACACTCTCCCCCTTATCACTTAGAGCAATAGGAGTGGATTGCTCCATTTGACTCACATCAAGTTGATAATTGTGGAGTGTTGCACACAATTGTGCAAATGAAGTAAACTAAAATAAAAGAAGTTTTTCCCTGATATCTATTTGTAAATTAGAAATAAAAATTCATTGAATATAATTATCAGGTACATGAAAATAAATTTGAGAGAATAAATTCTTATATCTACCAATGAAATCGGTCACTTTTTAGTTAACACGTTGTTTACAATACATTAAATAAGTCAAAGTGATTTTAGGACCAATGTTGTTTTGAAATTGTTGGATGAAAGCATTTGCTAATTGCTGAAAGGAAGTGATAGAATAATAAGGAAAATAGCAATACAATTGTAAAGCCTTATCTCTTAGTATTCTTGTAAACAATTTTGCAAGCAATATTTGACCATAAGAAAAATCGGTACACAAGGTTTGAAATGTTTTGACATGTGTAAGAGGATCACCTTTTCCATTATTGATTTCTAGTTGAGGTATCTACACATGTTTAGGTGGGACAATTTTAACAATATCAAGAGAAAGTGGGCTTGCAACATCAAAGGTGGTCACACAAAACTTGGATTGACTCATACAAGCAATTTGTTGTTGTAAGGAAGGCATAGTCTGAACAAGATTGTTAATTATCACTTCGGTAGAAGAATTGATGTTAGGCATAGTTGATTGAGAAGGTGGTGTTATGTTATTGAAAGAAGGAATGAATTGAAAATAAAGTGGTAGGACATTATGATAAGTAGGCATAGGTGATGATTGGGTAGGAAAAGTGACAATTAAAGGAGGAACAAATTTCTTGAAGGAATGGCCCCCTTGTGTCATATTGATTGGTTGAGGTATAACATGAATACTTATGAAAGACATTGGTAAAGATGGAGGTTTAAAATAAGAAGAGGGATTTCCCCCATGACTAATTGTTGTAGGGGTGACGTTTTGAGTTGAAGTAGCCATGATGTTGGAGGTAAAAGTAGGAATACATGTCATAAGAATAGTCAAAGGAATTGAAAGATTGACTTGTGTTCAAGGTTGTGAGTAACCTAGGGTTTCAGCACAACTCTTGATAGTCGTGACATTAGAATCAACAATATCTGCAATGTCACGCAATATATCAATTACATTCTTATCAGTTTGAATCATGCACTTAAGTCCTTCAATTAATGGAAGAGCTTAACTATTAGGGTATTCTTGGGATATCCATTGTTGAAAGTTATCAATTTGATTATCCATTGTGGAAAGTTGATCTATAGAGACTCTAGTTAAATCTTCTTCTTCATTATGGGAGTCATCATTTGGGAGAATAGGCACATGATTAGGATGGGAATAATTAGCATGATCCTAATTAAAGAAGTCACCCAAATGAGGCTCCATCTCCTTAGTAATTAAACCTTTGGAGGCCTTAATTTGAATGCTTTGTCTAACAGGGATAGTATAGGTAGGACTAATAGTGGTAAACTCATGCACTAGAGGGAAAATTTGAATTTTGAATTTTGAATTTTGAATTTTGAAGTATAGTAACAAAGATTACAAAATTGAGTAATATTAAATTTAAGAAAATATTTATTACACAATTTGAACTTGGTTGGAGAAAGAGGATGACACAATTTCCAAAAATGAAAGGAAATTGGAATTTTAAAATTAGGGCCAAGGGAATACCACTTAATTTTAAAATCAGAGTTTTTACAATCCGGGAAAGCTATATTTAACCTCTTAATTTTAAAAAATTTCTTGAAGTTTGAAATGTTGAATATTGGAGCTATTTTCGATTCTAGAGGGATAAAAAATCGATAAAATTAGCCAATCTTCTAGATTTAGGCTATTAAATACATTCATAACAGTGTCCTGAAATTTCAAGAAAAAATCCAAGGACCGTGGCGGGAATGCACATGGTACGACCAACTTTTTTTGAAATTTTTAGAGATATATATTACAAAGATTTCAAAGCTAACCCCAAAAACGTGACAAATTTTACAGTTTTTAGATGAGCAAAATTAAGGTTGAAATGTAAACACAAGGGGGGGCTTGGGAAAGGGGGTTAGATTTTCCTTTCAGCTTATGAAAAACAACCATCTATGCAACAGTATCATTAGGAACATTCAAAGAAGAATAAAGCAGGGAAGACTCCTACAGAGTCACTGCCATGCTACTATTGCAGCTGAGCAATAGAAAGAGAACAATCGGCAAGGGTAGAGTCAAGGTGAGGAGTAGGAGAAATAGGTTTAGGAACCAAGAAGGCAGAAGGGTTTGCCACAATAGTAACATCAACCAAGGCTTCATCAATAGTAAGGGGCACCTCATCTTGAGATGGATCAACCGAAACAGAATATAAAGCATTAATCATCAAGTGGTCTTCCATAGGATCCTTCCACCAAGTAGCAACACCTTTGCAATGAGAGAGAATAGTCAGAAGCAAGGTGACCCATTAAGAGGCACCTTCGATAGCAAAAAGGAATGCCTTCATAATCCAGTGGTTGAGTCCAAGGCCTATCCCAAACCATAAGAACCATATCCTTAGGGAGAGCCAGAGATATGTCAACATCAATTAATAGGTGAGCAAACGTAGAATGACGCATGGAGAATGTGCCATCATCAACCTTCAAGAAGTTGCTAATGGAGTTACCGATGGCCTCAAAACAAGAAGGTTCCCAAAAATGCAGGGGGAGATTGGGGAGGTGGACCCAAACCAGATAAACAAAGAGAGGTTTTGTAAGGGGGTTGAAGAGGTAAAAGAGGCAACAAAAAAACCATAGCTTACCCAAAATCAAATCACGATCATGAGTAGAGGTAAAAGAGGCAACAAGAAAACCCTTAGCACAAGGGAAAAGCTCAATGCCATAAGAGACAATGGGCTTAAAGAACCACTCACCCAACAATGAAGGTTTGGGATGGAAGGCCAAAACCTAGTAAATATGTAGACCAAAGTGATGCATTGATAGAAGTCAACACTCTCCAAAACCTCAAGGCCACAAACCACAACAGGAGAGGTCTTGGCACAAGGAAGAGGATGAACCCCTTTAGAGGACTGGGTAGCATATTTAGCCACCGGAGAAAAGCTACGCTTTCCAGCAATGGGCATAGGCAAAGCATCTTCAATCCAAGCATCACCAACAGCAGTAGCAAGGGCCTCCAAATCCAAAATTAAGTTAGAGACACCAGTCATGGGGGACCCAACACGAAACCCCTACGCAGAGGGCGTGGGAGAAGACAGAAGACAACCTCCATCAGCAACCAAATGCTACATATGGATGAGGGAGAGAAGAGCTATGAAGGTCAAAGGCACCGATAGAAGGCAGGTTTGACAAGTTCGAGGACCCAGCCAGAGCCCCACCAAGTAGAGACTGCCCAAGCCCAGGGGCAAACAGAGCAGGGGAAGGAGCCGAAAGAGCCGCAAGAGCATCAACAGGAGGGGAGGAAAATGACTTTTTAAAAACTAATCACTATTCATAGACATATATAAATACATATACATATATATAAGTTTAATGCGATATTTATATATAGTAAGATAATAATTCAAACGTAAAAGAATTAGAAAGAAAATATTAACACAAAAAAAGGAGAGAAAAATAATAAAACTATAATAATTTTATATTTTATCCAAATTGAGAAAAAAAGAGAAAAGGAAAGGATAATAACTAAAATAATCTAAATATAAGTAAGGACAAGATATCAGAAAAATTTACAGGTATTAAAAATAATGAAAATATAGCAATAAATTATACGGGTTTCTATAAACAAACAAAAATTGAAAATAAAAATAACATTATAAAATATGAAAAAATATATATAAAAGGCTTCTTAGACATCTATTTTTACTAATGTATAATTAGTAATAGTACAATAGATTACTAATGTATATATAGTACTAATGTATATATATATATATATGTGTGTATATATATATATATATATTTTAAATTAAATTTTACAGCTACATAGATGAATAAGAAGAATAAAGAAAATGATACTTTCATGATTATTAAAAAAAATTAAATTCAAGACTATAAGATTTTTGTTTAGAAATTTTAATTCTGTTTCTATAACTTTAACTTCTCCAAGCCAAAGGAAAAAAACAACAAATCAATTCCGATCACAGATTGATCTTAGTGTCGCATGACTACACTTGCAACCTAAACATTCATATCATACTCCCATCACATTCTAAACATTCATATTTCACAGTTGAGCTGATCTGATTAGGCATGACAACACCTATCCCCAACACAAAAAAAAGAATGATTCAGAAGATTGTTCAATAACTGAGACCAAAAATGGAAAAAGGAGGAAGAAATGCATAATTAAGCTTCCTTTGCACTTGAAGATGATTCAAATTTCAGTCGCCTCTTTCAACCTATTTTTAACATTATGGGGCAAGTATTGCCTTGCAGCCACTTCAGAAGATTGGTGTAGTAACTGTAGAGGGGGTTTCTGCAACGACACTTTCTAGATCCTTAAACATTTTCTCCAAGCATATTAAATACATTAGGAACACCAAGGTTTACCTCTATCATTTCAGTTTCTTTCGGTGCCAAATGTCTTCGCAAAGCCTACCATCACCCATGGATTTGTCCTGTATATACTGTCTATTTTTTATGTTGAATCCACTTCATTCCTTCTCATTCAACTTTGAGTCATCTGAATCATATAAGTCTATGCAATGAATGTCAAATTTATCCTCTCTATATTTCATGTTGAATCCACTACATTCCTTGTGGTTCAACTCTGATTCATCAGATCTATGGACCACAATCTACAGATAGTTTTCTCACTACTCCAGTTGAGCCATCTGGCTGGTTTTTCTTAACCTTCCTTGCATATCAAGTCATACAAATTTAAGTCTCACTACTGTCAATCCATTTGTCTTAAATTAATCCTAATCCAATCAGCCAAGAAATGCGATACACCTGATACACCTCTTCTTGAAGTAACTAGTTTTTTGTGAAAAAAAAAAAGATAAATTATAATATTGTCTACAAATATTGAGAATGAGTCAATTGGACTAAAAAATACAAACTACAATAGCATGAGGGCATGAAAATGACCTGCAACATTATAAGAAAATATAGGTTTCAAGCTAAAAGCGAGTGGTTCATAAAGAAAAGACTTAAACTAAGATAAGCCCAACTAAGATAAACTCTAAATGTAAAATAAATAGTGTCCTAATTCAAAACTCAGTGGAACTTGGTAAATCCCAAAGCTCACATTTGTAAATAGCTGCCTCACTTTTCATCACTTTTGCACTACATAATTCAATCAATTCCTTTCCATTTAAAATAGGAAGAGGGGATCAACTTATCGTTCCCATTTCATTCATAATTCTATCTCCTCCTTTGTAGGTTGAATCTAATGAATTTTCCTCTCCTCTTCCAATGTAATAGGCGAAAAGTGTTTGAAGGGAAATCCGTAGTGAAACTCTCATCTCTTGTTGGAGGGAAAGGGTTGGTTTCCTCTTGATCTCTCATTCACATAGTTATCACCCACCAATACATTTTGGTGACATTATAGTTTGGTGAACCCGATGTCTTGCATGCTTTCCTTTGAACAAAATTTCATATTTTTCATTCGTAAGTTTAAATTTTCTGCAAACTTAATGGTTAAATCATTTTCTTGTGGTTATCTTAGAACTAAAAATTGTTTTGTTTCTCAAATTCAATTTCCTCATTGTCTCGTTCAATTTGCTAAACAAATTTACTATCTTGAATTTCTGCAAAAAATTGATTTTCATTTAATTTTCAGATTTTTGATGTTTCTAAGACTTGTTGTCATTCCTACAGTTTAAATTTTTAATTTCCCTCCTTTTTCAAAAAATTCAAATTTCAAAATTAAGTGGTTAGGTCATAAAACCCCATTTTTTAAATTTAATTGGATTTTGTGAAAATTTTAATGAATTTCATTCCAATTCAAATTTCTAAACATTTTTCAAGGTGTCCCTATCCATTAGGTTTGACATTTTTCAAATTTGTAATTCAATTCCTCTTTTTCTTCAAAACCCTAATAGGGTCCTATTTTTACATTTCAACCTTAATTTCGCTCATCTAGAAATTGTGAAATTTGTCATGTTTTTGGGGTTAGCTTTGAAATCTTTGTAATATATATCTCTCAAAATTTTAAAAAAAGTTGGTTGGACCATGTGCATTCCCAGTACGGTTCTTGGCTTTTTTCTTAAAATTTCGAGACACTATTATTAATGTATTTAATAGCCTAAATCCAGAAGATTGGCTAATTTTATCAATTTTTTATCCCTCTAGAATCAGAAATAGCTCCAATATTCAACATTTCAAACTTGAAGAAATTTTTTTAAATTAAGAGGTTAAATATAGCTTGCCCTGATTGTAAAAACTCTGATTTTAAAATTAAGTAGTATTCCCTTGGCCCTAATTTTAAAAATCCAATTTCCTTTCATTTTTGGAAATTATGTCATCCTCTTTCTCCAACCAAGTTCAAATTGTGTAATCAATATTTTCTTAAATTTAGTATTACTCAATTTTGTAATCTTTGTTCCTATACTTCAAAATTCAAAATTCAAAATTCAAAATTCAAAATTCAAATTTTCCATCTAGTGCATGAGTTTCCCACTATTAGTCCTACCTATACTATCCCCATTAGACGAAGCATTAGAATTAAGGCCTCCAAAGGTTTATTTACTGAGGAGATGGAGCCGAATTTGGGTTCCTTCTTTAATGAGGATCATGCTAATTATTCCCATCCTAATCATGTGCCTATTCTCCCAATTGATGACTCCCATAATAAAGAAGAAGATTTAACTAGAGTCTCTATAGATCAACTTTCCACAATGGATAATCAAATTGATAACTTTCAACAATGGATATCCCAAGAATACCCTAATAGTTAAACTCTTCCATTAAATGAAAGACTTAAGCACATGATTCAAAGTGATAAGAAAGTAATTGATACATTGCATGGCATTGCACATATTGTTGATTCTAATGTCATGACTATCAAGAATTGTGTTGAAACCTTGAACACAAGTCAATCTTTCAATTCCTTTGACTACTCTTATGACAAGTATTCCTAATTTTACCTCCAACATCATGGCTACTTCAAGTCAAAATGTCATCCCTACAACAATTAGTCATGGGGGAAATCCCTCTTCTTAATTTAATACTCCATCTTTACCAATGTCTTTCATAAGTATTCATGTTATACCTCAACCAATCAATGTGACACAAGGGGGCCATTTCATCAACAACTTTGTTCCTCCTTTAACTATCACTTTTCCTACCCAATCATCACCTATGCCTACTTATCATAATATCCCATCTTTTTATTTTCAATTAATTCCTTCTTTCAATAACATCACACCACCTTCTCAATCAACTATGCTTAACATCAATTCTTCTATCGAAGTGATAATTAACAATCTTTTTCAGACTATGCCTTCCTTACAACAACAAATTGCTTGTATGAGTCAATCCAAGTTTGGTGTGACCACCTTTGATGTTGCGAGCCCACTTTCTCTTGATATTGTTAAAGTTGTGCCACCAAAACATGTTGAGATACCTCAACTAGAACTCTATAATGGAAAAGGTGATCCTCTTACACATGTCAAAACATTTCAAATCTTGTGTACCAATTTTTCTTATGATCAAATATTGCTTGCAAAATTGTTTACAGGAATACTAAGAGATAAGGCTTTACAATGGTATTGCTATTTTCCTTATTATTCTATCACTTCCTTCCAGAAATTGGCAAATGCTTTCATCCAACAATTTCAAAACAACATTGGTCCTAAAATCACTTTGACTTATTTAATGTATTGTAAACAAGGTTTTAACTAAAAAGTGACCGATTTCATTGGTAGATATAAGAATTTATTTTCTCAAATTTATTTTCATGTACTTGATAATTATATTCAACGAATTTTTATTTCTAATTTACAAATACATATCAAGGAAAAGCTTCTTTTATTTGAGTTTACTTCATTTCCACAATTGTGTGCAACACTCCACAATTATCAACTTTGTGTGAGTCAAATGGAGCAATCCACTCCTTTGGCTCTAAGTGATAAGGGCGAGAGTGTTCAACAACCATTTGTGAAGTTAAAACCGACAAAAAGATTCATCAAGTTTAATGATACAATCAACAACAACAATGTGATTGTTACAACAGGTGTGCCTTCTATTTCTAAATTTTTGCAAAGAGAAAGACAATTTACTTGTTTGAATGAGTATTTACATAGTATTATGTCTCAGTTGTTGCAAAGAAATGTTATCAAAATTCCTCCTATAAAACTAGTTGATCCTTCTAAACTTGCATTCCCCTATTTTAATAACATTTCATTCCGACAATTTCATCGTCAGCCTGGACATGATATTGAGAAATGTTTTGCATTAAAAAATCAGATTCAATATTTGATTGATAATAATACTATATCTATGGTAGGTGTGAATGATAAAGGGAATAAATCAGTAGCTCCTCCTAATCAAAATCTTAATATTTTCATTGATCCCTTACCTTCTCATACCCTCTAATGTTATTGAGATTGTGCCTAATTCTTTCTATTCTGAGGAATTCACCTGTATCGTTCTGAACTTGGTAAATATGGTAGAAAAACAAGATACACCTAAGGATCCTTGTATTACATTTGACCCTATTGATACCATTAGATCACCTGATGGCCCTTTATACATAGTTGCGAAGGTTAAGGATATACCTTGCTGTGGTGCCCTTATTGATCCCTGTTTCATGGTTAATGTCATCACTGAGTAGTATATTTTCACTTTATGATTGCATAAACCAATATATGATGCCTCTAATGTGGTTGTGGAGTTATTTTATGGCTTCTCTTGTCCTACCATTGGCTCTATCACCCTTCCTATTGAAGTTCATACTAAATTCATAGATGTTGACTTTGTTATCATAGCCTCTTCCAAGCAATTCCAAGTGAAGTTGGGCTACCCTTGGCTATCTTCCATGAAGGCTATTGCTTCTCCAATCCACAAGTGTCTAAAATTTCCTCGCAATGGAGAAACCATAACCGTGAACCATAGCTTATTTCATCCATCCAATAGAAGCCCCGATGTTCCTATTGATTTATTCTGGCCTAAACAATCTCAATCTCTTCCATCAAGGAGCGATGCTCTTTCTCAATCTTATAAAAAATGGAATAAATATATGATCTTATCCTTAAGTGAACCTAGATCCCCAACACTTGACATTCCTATTATTCTTAAAGATGATGTTCTTCCCCTCACGGATAGAACTAATCTCCCTCGTAAGGAAGATCATCAACCTATTCCTATGGATGTGACTATATCTTCTCCTAAGATGAACAACATTATTCTTCCTAAGGTTAGACCTATACCTCCTCCTCATGATGGTCTTGTTCTTCTTCCTACACCTAACATTCCTCCTTTCTATGATTCAGTTCCACCTCCTCCCTCTTATAAAGAGAAGAGGCCCGCTTCTCCTCTTGTTCAACCTAACCTAAACCTTCAAATATCAAGGTGAGAACATTTGAGGCCCTACCCGGCCCGTCCTAGCATTTTAAAGATTGGTTTTAGCAAAGGTAATGCTGATAGTAAGTTAAATTACAAAATTGAGTAGGATGACATATTTCTTATGATATCATTTTTGGAGGTGAATAAATTCTATGCATGAAATTCGCTAATGATATGAAGAATGAATTTAAAATTTCTATGATTGGTGAGATAAAAATTTTCTTTTGTTTGCAGATTACTCAAACTGATAAAGGTATTTTCATTTGTCAAACTAAGTATGTGAAGGAGTTACTTAAGAAATTTGGACCTGAGAATTCTAAACCTTTCGGTACTCCTATGATAAGCGGTTGCGAATTGTCAAAGGATGATGAATCTCCAAGAGTACATCCAAGCAGATACAAATCGATGATTGGTGGATTGTTGTACCTAACTCAAACTAGACCTGATATAATGAACACTGTTTGCATTACTTCTAGATTTCACTCAGATCCTAGAGAAACTCATGATATTGCTATTAAGAGGATATTCAAATATTTGGTATGTAAAACAGAGTTTGGGCTATGGTATCCAAAGAATGATGACTTCATATTATGTGCCTATATAGATTTTGATTGGGTAGGAGATGTGGATGATCAAAAGAGAACTACTGGTGGTGTATTCTTTCTTTGAAAGAAGTTGGTTTCATGGCTTAGCAAGAAACAATCATGCACTTCATTGTCTAATACTGAAACAGAGTATGTAGTTGCTGCTACCATCTATACTAAGATTTTATGGATGAAACAAATTGTAAAAGATATAAGGAGAATTTATGATGAGCCTACTATTATTCACTATGATAGTGCTATTGCTATTGATATGTCAAAGAATCTGGTATTTCAATCAAAATGAAAACACATTTCTATAAGCTACAATTTCTTGAAGGAAAAGGTTGAAGTAAAGGAAGATAGATTGGTTTCTGTGCCTACTAAGGAACAAATTACAGATATTCTAACTAAACCATTTCCTAAAGATACTTTTGAATATCATAGAGACTAGTTGGGGGTCAACACCCTTCTAGAAGAGACTTCATGATGCAAGGATGCATTAATCTGTTCTCCTTATTAGACATATCCTTCTAATTGAGGTTGATTCTAAGTAAATTACTGTTCTAGGAGAATATTAAATTCTCTTCATTTTTTATAGATGTCTTCCTATGATCTGAAAGGGATAGAGTCTAAGTAAAATAGTGTTCTAGCATAATTTCAAACTTTCTTCCTTTGTTATTGTTGTCATGAAGGATTGCACCCATTATGCTAAGTGCGAAACCAAGCAATCTTGTGAAACATGGAAACACCTTCGAGCTTGCGGGTTGCTCAAGTTGAAGGTGAATCTTTGGGTTATTGGCCGACTTCCCTTGAATCCCTCCTAAAAACTAATAAAATACTGAAAAACTGCATCTAAGGTTGTACACCAAAAATATAGTGATAATAGTCTAAAAACTCACAAAACTATGACAAAAATTCACCCACACAAAGTAATTGTACTCTTCAACCACATAAACATTTCCCAGGAAAGCTAAGGAAATCATAAAGTTGGAAGAAAAATTAATTTCACAACCAAATTGATAATTATCTCTTTAAAACCCGTGATTATAAAAAGAAAGGATACATGCACATGAAAGAAACCGAGTTCAAAGGTTTCTAGATCAAAACACAATAAATCCCTATTAAACCTACAAAAATGAACATGCACAATTACTAAGGCAAACTCATGAAACTCTGTAATATCAAAGGAATCCTGCTATATAGAACTACAAATAAACTATAAAAAAGCCTTGGACGAATTTGGCCAAAATAACCTAAAAAATTCATGCAAAAATATGTCAAAAATAGCCTCCAATGCTCAAAATAGGACCCCAACTGATGTTGCATAATAGAACTATCAATCTGCTGCCAAAAATAGGTCCACTAAGAAACAAGACTCACTATCCAAAACGACATGTCCTACTACCAAAAATAGAGTGAGAGAAAACAAAACAATTTTCCCCATGCCTTCCTTTGAAAAATCTGCATATCATCTTTATATTTATCTCTCTTTTTCAAATATAGTTTTACTTAGTTAAATAAAACAACTCATTTTATTCAATTGTTGAAATTAAATTATTAATTTTCTTTTTATATTTTATAGTTTAATATAAATTTATTAATATTTTATAAGAAATAAATCTTTAATAAATTTATATTAATTATAAAATTTATAATTTATAATTTAAAGGAAAAATATGATAATTATTACAATTTAATATATATTAATTAAAGGTTTTATTTCTTATTCTTTAATTAGTATATATTAAATTATAATAAATAATAAAAATAAAAGAATACATGAGATAAAAGAACTGAAAATTTGTTCGGCTCTTTTGCATGTGCGCTTATAATGAAAAGTACTTAGGCTATATGATTTCAAGTCTTACACCATGGCTTGCATAAAGTGATTTGTTTATAAAAACAAATAAAAATAAAAGTAGAAGCCTTATAAAAACAAATAAAAATAAAAGGAGAAGCACACGGAACAAATTAGGGCATGAGCACAAATAAGAAATTTAACCCTAAAATCATTTTGGTTTTCATATTTTGCAACTTCCGGAAGACTCCTCTCTACGACATGCATGTTAGAGTTTGAAGCAGAGCTGGAAAATGGGATTTTTCTGCATTTTTAGGTTCTTAACTGATAATAGTTCGGTATGTCTGATTTTCTCCGTCTTTTATATTATATCATTGTCTTTCTGATAAAAATGCAAGAAACTGATAATAGCTCGGTATGTCTCATTTTCTCCATCTTTTATATTATATCATTGTCTCTCTGATAAAAAAGCAAAAAACTTGTTGTTTAAGTGCATGTACTTGGGGTTTTTTTTTATTTATTTTTTTAACTTGTGCCTTTGAAGGTGTTTGCGTTGTCATTAACCTTTTAACTGTGTGTGACTCTCCTCTCTTCTTTTGTTCCTTTTTCCTTAATCACAATTCTCTGTCAAAAGGGTTGTTACTATTCTTATTATCCATTGAAGGTTGCACAAAACTATCAAACCCTAATTGCTTTCCTTTGTCCTCAATGATGATCATAATTTATGATTTCTAAGCAATACTAATTGTGCATTGAATATCTCTGTGATATGGTTGTCTCGTGTATTCTATTATGACCTAGTGCAACATTAACTTTGCACTATGCTCACTGTCATTTATGGATATTACTCCTCTTTGTGTAATCATATTGACAGATATTTCTTTTGTATCTAAAACTATTGCCATGATCTCATAAAGCTCTGTGAAGTAGGACTGCAACCTAATATTTTGGTATTGATTTTAGAGACTGTCTTTCTCATGATGGCTGCACAAACTGGTTTCATTATCTGTTCCTTTGATTTAGTATTATCTTTTTGCGGACTTATAAAAGTTTTTGAAAATCCGTGAACTGGGATTTTTTGGGTCATTGCGCTTTGGAGTCTTTTCATTTCAGTATAAAAGTCGTCATAATCGGAATCTGGATTTTCACGACATCATAAGAACACTATGACTATATCTGTGCTTGTTGTTCATTGTGCACTAGGATCTGCTCTTTTGCTAATTGTCATTTCTTAGGATTCTATATTTTAAATTTATATCCATGCTTATGCCTATACTGTCCTTCAGTGATTTTAAGGCTGCCATTCTAAGAGTGACTGTTGTCTATGATATTATGAATGTTCACTGTACATGTTTGAGGCACTACTTTACTCTTCACTGTTTGAGTTCCTTCAAAATACATTCAAAATATTTGAATATGCTATTCTTATTGAATGGATCAATTTCTATTCTAGCAGAAGATTATTCGCTTGAGTATGGATAGAAATCATAACCTTATGCTTCTCTAATCTGCAAGGCTGTAAATGATTGAGTATTCTTTTTTTTTTTTTAATTCAATAGTGAACTTTTATTGTCACTTTTGGGTCTTACTTTGATCTGAGTATAATTTGTGACTCCTTTGGATGCATGAAGGACTGCTCTTTACTCACCATTTTGAGAAAGTGACATCTGAATATTTACACTTTTGTGATAGCTTATCATGAATTTTTCTGTGAATACTATGCTCTTCATCACGGGGTTAATGTTCTTTATTTCCATGTATTTGATAATGCTGATAATCTCCTCACTGTCTTTTACAAATATTTGGATGGCTGCAAGCACTATTTAGACTGCCTTGTTTGACTCTTTAATCTTGTCACTAGAACTTGTGACCTAAGACTCCATAAGGTCTGAAACCATGAAGATGTTTCTATCTTTATTTCAAAAATTCGGTGATTGTATTTTCTCACTGTGTTATGATATCATTACCGATGTGTTATGATATCCATACTGATTATGCACTTCTGTGAAATTTCATCGTCTTTATTATTCATTTTCTTTGTTACAGTCCATTGTTGAAAGCTTCTGGACTTTATTGCCTGTGGACTAAGATACAGTGTTCACCCCGTCCAATCAGTTTACTTATTTCATCTTGCTTCAAACCATTTGCTATTGAACGTTTTTTCTATTTCCTATTTTCCTGATTGGCACAGACTATGAACTTTGAAGTCTTTCTTTTCTAAGAGACTAAAAGATATTTGCCTATTTATTTTTACTCTAAACTATAATTGTTTGAGAATTTGTTGTCGTAAATTTCTTCTCCTTCTGTTTTTTTGGTACTCTCTAATGGTCTACCTCTTTTCGCTCTTACTGGAGTTGTGAATATGCACCCAATTATTCCCATTTTGAAAGTAATGGAAGGGATTCTCCTAATAATTGACCTAACAAATCCTCTATGGCACTATCTTGGGATACACTTCTCTCTATTGAACCTATCTATCTTTCATTGAGACACTTCTCTCTATTGAACCTATCCTAGATTCACGCGGTTTTACTTATCAAATTCAACTCTCAACTCTCTTCCCTGATCAATTAGAATATGAGATTATTGTTTTCAATTCTTAGTACCCTCCAAGGAGAGAACAACTTTTAACATGGGGACCATTTCTAAATTCTCTTTAAATCTCCAAAATATTTGACCTCTTTCTTAGGATTCCAATTTTTGGCTCTGACCAAATTTTCCAACTCTCGATTCACAAATTTCCCTTGGCTCATACTTTCTCCTTTTGTTCTTCTTGAGTTATGTTTACTATTAGATATATCAATGAAAAAAATTGAAAAGCAGTTTAATGTCTCTCAATATACAACAAAGACAAACAATATAGAGAGTTTCCTTTCTTACCCATCCCATTTTTTGAAACAAGGAAAATGGAAGAAAATTTATGTTTCTATTTTCTAATTTAAAGAGCCATTTTCCATGTTTAACTATTTTCATCATAGTTTTCACATACTCAACTATTAATTTATTTATTTCATTTTATTATTAATAATTCAAGTCTAATATCATAGCTAAATGTCATTTTATTTTATTTACTTTGATCATGATTCATCATTATTCCTTAAAACAAAATTAGAAATAAAATTATATTGGCTTGTGATCTAGTGTCATCAATGTTCATAGGATTATTATTTCCCTAAGTGAGGCTTAGGATAGGCTAAGTTGTCGGGACACCCCAACATTGTGAAAATAAATAAATTTTTCTCTTAGTTATTCTACATAGTCATTCGTTTATTTATTTATAGTAAAATGAGCTTATAAAAAAGATTATAGAAACATCACTTTGGAAATATAAATTACATATTTTTCTTTAAAAAAATGAATATTATGTTTCTTACCTACCCTACATAACAATTGGATTATTTATTTTCCAAGGGCATATGTTTACTGTAGAATCATAGAGATTTTTCCCAATCTTCAGTGCAAAGAGATTGTTATCAAAGATTCTCTTTCGGTTCTTTTCAACATTCTTAGTAGTAGATCAGAGATTGAATAAAGGAGAAGCAATATAGAGTGTTTGATAAGTGTATCTCTTGCTTTTATTTTCAACTTTCTTAGTCGTCAATCAAACATTGAATTACTGAGAAGCAATATAAGATGTTTGATAAGTGTCTCTCTTTCTTTTCTTTCCAATTTTACAAAATTGTTTGTATCATAAGAAAGAACATGAATAAACTTGTTTTCTATTTCTTTAAAAATGCAATTATTTGAAATCAATATAAAAATGACAAGAACAAACTAGAAATATGTGATTTTGTTACTGATATAATTTTTCCTATTGTTTACATATATGAATTATTAATATAATTTCATTACCTATAAAGTGAAAATGATTCAAATTATCCATGTGTTGCAGTTAAAATTATATTTTTAAATATGATATTAGGGTTTGTATAAATAATCTGGATGTTAACTCTCATCTTTTTGATTTGTTAAACCTTAGATCATTGAGAAATCTGTTGAAGGAAAAACATAGAAATCATGCTTTAAATAGAAAATGTTTACTGTTACGTGTGCATGCTAGACCTAGACTAGGATAATCAATCTTTTAAAAAAAAATCGGATAAAATAATGTTTTAGAAATTTTATTTTCTAAATTATTTCAATTTCAATATCACAAAGTGAATCGCATTGTGAGATATTGTAGATAGTTTGCTAAAATGCACATAAAACAGGTACATAAATTAATTTTGGAGCCCTCAAATGCTCTGATAAAAAGATTTCTCAGGAGATAAGTAATAGAATTCAATTAACCATTTTTGTTATTTGGAAGAAAACCTTTGCATTATAAAAATTATTTATATTAACTCATTAGTTTGTCCATTCATTTCCAGGAAGAGAACATTCTCATTTTGCAGCTCATAGCCTGTCGAGGTAAGCCATTAAGGTTATGATGCCAGATCTTAGTTGGCAGCTCTTCCCAGCTTAATGTAGATGGATTATTTATGACCTTGAACTCTATATCTCTTTCTCTCTATATAAAGAATTTTGGTGCACAGTAAAAATCGTGCTGCTTCCACATATCAAATATACCTAGAAAACAGCCTGCCTCACTCTATATATATATTACTTAATGTAGTAAACAATCCATTTACAACAAGTTGGCTGGAAAACTGGAAAACATGAGGGACGTGTAGTTGGGTAAGAACTGGCTAAATAACACTAATGACATACCTCGACAGAGTTTCACCGTCAAATTGAATATGAGGGTACGACGGTTATTTCATGGAGGAAATTCTCAAAAGGATCTCAACCTAATCACCAGAGCTGAGCATAAGAAAAGATATATGATTCATTTAGTGGTTAGATCTACTGATAGTTTTCTCACTAATCCAATTGAGCCATCTGTGGTCTTTTCTTAGCCTTCCTAGCATGGCAAGTCATACAAATTCAGAAGTCATTTCATGGGATATGCATATCATATAGTGGATATTTTAAATACATCAGCTGTCAATCCATTTGTCTGAAATTAATTTTAATCCACACAGCCAAGGAATTGGATACACCCCTTCTAGAAGTTAACTAGTTTTTCTTTGAAAAAGAATCAGAGAAATTACATTAATGTCTACAAATGTTGTGAATTGGTCAATTGGATTGAAAACTACAACTACAATAGCATGAGGGAATGAAAATGACCTCCAACATTTTAAGAAAATACGAAGGTACAAGCTAAAAGTGAGAAGTTAAGAAAGGAAACACTTAAACTAGAAATAAACCCAACTAACATAAACCCTAAATGTAAAATAAATAATGTCCTAATTCAAAACTCAGCAGAACCTTGTAAATCCCAAACCTCACATTTGTAAATAGTTGCCTCAGGAATCAAGGAAATGCGGCTATTTACAAATGAAGAAGCGCTCCGATTTCACTATTTGAAGAGAAAACACTGTGGCATATGAGCTCGTTTTTCTCTTCAAATAGTGAAATACGAGCTCTTCTTCATTTGTAAATTCCAGTTTTTCCTTGATTCCTGAGGCAGCTATTTACAAATGTGAGCTTTGGGATTTACTAGGTTCCACTGAGTTTTGAATAAGGACACTATTTATTTTACATTTAGAGTTTATCTTAGTTGGGCTTATCTTAGTTTAAGTCTTTTCTTTCTGACCCACTGGCTTTTAGCTTGAAACCTCTATTTTCTTATAATGTTGCAGGTCATTTTCATGCCTTCATGCTATTGTAGTTTGTATTTTTTAGTTCAATTGACTCATTCTCAACATTTGTAGACAATATTGTAATTTATATTATTTTTTTTCACAGAAAAATAGTTACTTCGAGAAGAGGTGTATCGCATTTCTTGACTGAGTGGATTAGGATTAATTTAAGACATATGGATTAACAATATTGAGACTTAAACTTGTATGACTTGACATGCTAGGAAGGTTAAGAAAAACCAGCCAGATGGCTCAACTGGAATAGTGAGAAAACTATTGGTAGATCGTGGTCCATAGATCTGATGAATCAGAGTTGAACCACAAGGAATGCAGCAGATTCAACATGAAATATAAAGAGGATAAATCTCACATTCATTGCACAGACGTATACGATTCTAATGATTCAGAGTTGAATGAGAAGGAATGAAGCGGATTCAACATCAAAAATAGAGAGTATATAAAGGACAAATCCGCGGGTGATGGTGGCTTTGCTAAGACATTTAGCACCGAAAGAAATTGAAATGACAGAGGTAAACCTTGGTGTTCCTAATGTATTTAACATGCTTGGAGAAAACGTTTAAGGATCTAGAAAATGTCATTGCAGAAACCCCCTCTACAGTTACTACACCAATCTTCCGAAGTGGCTGCAAGGCAATACTTGCGCCATAATGTTAAAAATAGGTTGAAAGAGGCGACTGAAATTTGAACCATCTTCAAGTGCAAAGGCAGCTTAATTATGCATTTCTTCCTCCTTTTTCCATTTTTGGTCTCAGTTGCTGAACAATCTTCTGAATCGACCTTTTTTTGTGTTGGGGATAGGTGTTGTCACGCCTAATCAGTGTCGTTTATGGATATTACTCCTCTTTGTGTAATCATTTTGACAGATATTTCTTTTGTATCTAAAACTATTGCCATTATCTCATTAAGCTCTGTGAAGTAGAACTGCAACCTAATATTTTGGTATTGATTTTAGAGACTGTCTTTCTCATGATGGCTGCACGACCTCGTCAAAATCTTGATTATCTCTTGATGATCTTTATACCTCACTTTGACTGTCCATGAGGCTTATCATATTGATAGCTGGCTGAACCTTGTGGTTTGTGCTTTCATTATCTGTTCCTTTGATTTAGTATTATCTTTTTGCGGACTAATAAAGTTTTTTGAAAATCCGTGAACTGGGTTTTCACCAGATTTTTAGGGTCATTCCGTTTTGAAGTCTTCTCATTTCTGTATAAAAATCGTCATAACCGGAATCTGGGTTTTCACAAAATCATGAAAACATTATGACTATATCCTTGCTTGTTGTTCATTGTGCACTAGGATCTGCTCTTTTGCTAATTGTCATTTCTTAGGATTCTATATTTTAAATTTATATCCGTGCTTATGCCTATACTGTCCTTCAGTGATTTTAAGGCTGCCATTCTAAGAGTGACTGTTGTCTATGATATTATGACTGTTCACTGTACATGTTTGAGGCACTACTTTATTCTTCACTGTTTGAGTTCCTTCAAAATACATTCAAAATATTTGAATATGCTACTCTTATTGAATGCATCAGTTTCTATTCGATCAGAAGATTATTCGCTTGAGTATTGATCGTTTTCATAATCTTATACTTCTCTAATCTGCAAGGCTGTAAATGATTGAGCATTTTTTTATTTTTTTGGGAATTCAATAGTGAACTTTTATTGTCACTTTTGGGTCTTACTTTGATCTGAGTATAATTTGTGACTCCTTTGGGTGAATGAAAGACTGCTCTTTACTCACCATTTTGAGAAAGTGACATCTGAATATTTACACTTTTGTGATAGCTTATCATGAATTTCTCTGTGAATACTATGCCCTTCATCAGGGAGCTAATGTTCTTTATTTCCGTGTATTTGGTAATGCTGATAATCTCCTCACTGTCTTTTACAAATATTTGGATGGCTGCAAGCAGTATTTAGACTGTCTTGTTTGACTCTTTTATTCTTGTCACTAGAACTTGTGACCTAAGACTCCATAAGGTCTGAAACCATGAAGATGTTTCTATCTTTATTTCAAAAATTCAGTGACTGTATTTTGTCACTGTGTTATGATATCCATACCGATGTGTTACTGATTATGCACTTCTTTGAAATTTCATTGTCTTTGTGACAGTCCATTGTTGAAAGCTTTTGGACTTTATTGCCTGTGGACTAAGATATAGCGTTCACCCCATCCAACAGTTTACTTATTTCATCTTGCTTCAAATCATTTGCTATTGAACGTTTTATCTATTTCTTATTTTCCTGATTGGCACAGACTATGAACTTTCAAAGTCTTTTTTTTTTAAGAGAGTAAAAGATATTTGCCTATTTTTTTTTACTCTAAACTATAATTGTTTGACAATTTCTTGTAGTAAATTTCTTCTCCTTCTATTTTTTTTGGTGCGCTCTAATGGTCTACCTCTTTTAGCCCTTACTGGAGTTGTGAATATTCACCCAATTATTCCCCTTTTGAAAATAATGGAAGGGATTCTCCTCATAATTGACCTAACAAATCCTCTATGGCACTATCTTGGGATATACTTCTCTCTATTGAACCTATCTATCTTTCATTGAAACACTTCTCTCTATTGAACCTATCGGAGATTCACGCAGTTTCAGTTATCAAATTCAAATCTCAACTCTCAACTCTCTATAAATCTCCGAAATATTTGACCTCTTTCTTAGGATTCTTATTTTTGGTTCTGACCAAAGTTTTAAACTTTTGATTCACAAATTCCCCTTGGCTCATACTTTCTCCTTCTGTTCTTATTGTATTATGTTTACTATTAGATATATCAATGAAAAAAATTGAAAAGCACTTCCTCATCCTATTTCCATCTTTCACCCATTAATATTTCCATGTCCTATGATTGAATGTAAAAGACAGTTTAATGTCTCTCAATATAGAACAAGTACTAACAATATAGAGAGTTTCCTTCCTTACCCATCCCATTTTTTGAAACAAGGAAAATGGAATAAAATTTATGTTTCTATTTTCTAATCTAAATAGCCATTTTCCATGTTTAACTATTTTCATCACAGTTTTCACATACTAAACTATTAATTAATTTATTTCATTTTATTATAAATAATTCAAGTCTAATATCATAGCTAAATGTTATTTTATTTTATTTACTTTGATCATGATTCATCATTATTCCTTAAAATAAAATTAGAAATAAAATTATATTGGCTTCTGATCTATTGTGATCAATGTTCATAGGATTATTATTTCCCTAAGTGAGGCTTAGGATAGGCTAAGTTGTGGGGACACCCCAACATTGTGAAAATAAATAAATTTTTCTCTAAGTTATTCTACATAGTCATTCGTTTATTTATTTATAGTAAAATGAGCTTATAAAAAAGATTATAGAAACATCAGTTTGGAAATATAAATTACATATTTTTCTTAAAACAAATGAATATTATGTTTCTTACCTACCCTACATAACAATTGGACTATATATTTTCCAAGGGCATATGTTTACTGTAGAATCATGAAATCCCCTTTTGGGAAAACAAATTCCATCATTATCCTCTTAAAACAATAAAAAATAAATAAAATTTCCTAACCTACCCAACATAACCATTTTGTTACTTATTTCCCATGGGGCATAAGTTTAGTGGAAAACTATAGAAACAACTCCTTGGAAATCTTAATTACCCATTTACCATTAAAAATTATTTCCCAACTACCTAACTTAACTAGTCAACACTTATTTCCCATGGCCCATAAGTTTATTGGAAAATTATAGAAACAACTCCTTTGAAATCTTAAGCAACCTATGTAACTATTGGATGACCTTACCTACCATTTTAACTATTGGATCACTTATTTGTCACATACAGGTTTTGTGCAAAATTATTCTAAAATGACCTTGAAAATGTTAACTACTGTATGTAATAATTAGATTAACTCTTAACACTTTAGCATAACGAGCTAATAAGCACGTGGCATAAATTTACTAGAAAATTATAAAAACACCTTGTTGGAAATACTAACTACCCTATGTAGGCGTTCATCATAATATAGGAAACTCTTAAAAAATTAAACTACTAATTGTTCTTTAAAATAAAACAATTTTCTGGTTAAAATTATTTTTTCTACCTACCCACTATCTATTTGAGTAATTTCAGTTCAACCGTTCAACTATTTATGCCATGATATTCCAATCGATCATCTATCTCATGACCTTCACTTGTTTGAATAAACCTTTCAATTTAAATTCCCCTTTTTCATATTACCATGATATTTTATTTTATTTATTTTTGTCTTCTGCATTTTTGTCTAATTTAATGTTTAGGTTTACAAAAACCATTGTATTATAAACTTCACGCACTAACTTATGTTCTCTTATATGCAATAAGCATAAAAGAATATTGTATTATAAACTTCACGAACTAACTTATGTTCTCTCATATGCACCAATCCTACCGTAGATACTTTTTCAAATGAGAATATTAGAAATATTTTCTTTACATCTTGATAGAAGATGTTTATTAAAATATTGTAGTTAAGCTAAACCAGTAGCCATGCACCCCAATTTGACTTAAAAATGGATAACAGTTTTTGTATATTGCTCTCAAGTTTTCATTACTACAGAGAGATTTTTCCCAATCTTCAGTGCAAAGAGATTGTTATCAAAGATTCCTTTTCCGTTCTTTTCAACATTCTTAGTAGCAGATCAGAGATTGAATAAAGGAGAAGCAATATAAAGTGTTTGATAAGTGTCTCTCTTGCTTTTATTTTCAACTTTCTTAGTCATAAATCAAACATTGAATTACTGAGAAGCAATATAGGATGTTTGATAAGTGTCTGTCTTTCCTTTCTTTCCAATTTTACAAAATTGTTTGTATCATAAGAAAGAACATGAACAAACTTGTTTTCTATTACTTTAAAAATGCAATTATTTGAAATCAACATAAAAAAGACAAGATCAAACTAGAAATATGTGATTTTGTTACTGATATAATTTTTCCTATTGTTTACATATATGAATTATTAATATAATTTCATTACCTATAAAGTGAAAATGATTCAAATTATCCATGTGTTGCAGTTAAAATTATATTTTTAAATATGATATTAGGGTTTGTATAAATAATTTGGATGTTAACTCTCATCTTTTTGATTTGTTAAACCTCAGATCATTGAGAAATCTGTTGAATGAAAAACATAGAATTGATGCTTTAAATAGAAAATGTTTACTGTTACGTGTGCAGGCTAGACCCAGACTAGGATAATCAATCTTTTAAAAAAAAATGGGATAAAATAATATTTTAGAAATTTTATTTTCTGAATTATATAACTTTCAATATCACAAAGTGAATCGCATTGTGAGATATTGTAGATAGTTTGCTAAAATGCACATAAAATAGGTACATAAATTAATTTTGGAGCCGTCAAATGCTCTGATAAAAATATTTCTCTAGAGATAAGTAATAGAATTCAATTAACCATTTTTGTTATTTGGAAGAAAACCTTTACATTATAAAAATTATTTATATGAACTCATTAGTTTGTCCATTCATTTCCAGGAAGAAGCGGGAGCGGAGAAAACATTCTCATTTTGCAGATCATAACCTGTCGAGGTAAGTCCTTTGTCGAGGTAAGTCCTTAGGGTTATCATGCCTGATCTTAGTTGACAGCTCTTGCCATCTCAATGTAGATGGATTATTTATGACCTTGAACTCTATATCTCTTTCTCTCTATATAAAGAATGTTGGTGCACAGTAAAAATCGTGATGCTTCCACATATCAAATATACCTAGAAAACAGCCTGCCTCACTCTATATATATATATTACTTAATGTAGTAAACAATCCCTCTACAACGAGTTGGCTGGAAAACTGGAAAACGTGAGGGACGTGTAGTTGGGTAAGACCTGGCTAAATAACATTAATGACTTACCTCGACAGAGTTTCACCGTCAAATTGAATATGAGGGTACGACAGTTATTTCATGGAGGAAATTGTCAAAAGGATCTCAACCTAATCATCAGAGCTGAGCAAAAGGAAAGATATATGATTCATTTAGTGGTTAGATCTACTGATAGTTTTCTCACTAATCCATTGAGCCATCTGTGGTCTTTTCTTAGCCTTCTTAGCATGGCAAGTCATTTCATGGGATATGCGTATCATATAGTGGATATTTGAAATACATCAGCTGTCAATTCATTTGTCTGAAATTAATTTTAATCCACACAGTCAAGGAATTCGATACACCCCTTCTACAAGTTAACTAGTTTTTCTTTGAAAAAGAATCAGAGAAATTACATTAATGTCTACAAATGTTTAGAAATGGTCAATTGGATTGAAAACTACAACTACAATAGCATGAGGGAATGAAAATGACCTGCAACTTTTTAAGAAAATACGAGGGTACAAGCTAAAAGCAAGAAGTTAAGAAAGGAAACACTTAAACTAGAAATAAACCCAACTAACATAAACCCTAAATGTAAAATAAATAATGTCCTAATTCAAAACTCAGCAGAACCTTGTAAATCCCAAACCTCACATTTGTAAATAGCCGCCTCAGGAATCAAGGAAATACGGCTATTTACAAATGAAGAAGCGCTCCGATTTCACTATTTGAAGAGAAAACACTGTGGCATATGAGCTCGTTTTTCTCTTCAAATAGTGAAATACGAGCTCTTCTTCATTTGTAAATTCCAGTTTTTCCTTGATTCCTGAGGCAGCTATTTACAAATGTGAGCTTTGGGATTTACCAGGTTCCACTGACTTTTGAATTAGGACACTATTTATTTTACATTTAGAGTTTATCTTAGTTGGGCTTATCTTAGTTTAAGTCTTTTCTTTCTGAACCATTGGATTTTAGCTTGAAACCTCTATTTTCTTATAATGTTGCAGGTCATTTTTATGCCTTCATGCTATTGTAGTTTGTATTTTTTAGTTCAATTGACTCATTCTCAACATTTGTAGACAATATTGTAATTTATCTTATTTTTTTTCACAGAAAAATAGTTACTTCGAGAAGAGGTGTAGCGCATTTCTTTGCTGAGTGGATTAGGATTAATTTAAGATAGATGGATTAACAGTATTGAGACTTAAACTTGTATGACTTGACATGCTAGGAAGGTTAAGAAAAATCAGCCAGATGGCTCAACTGGAATAGTGAGAAAACTATAGGTAGATCGTGGTCCATAGATCTGATGAATCAAAGTTGAACCACAAGGAATGCAGTAGATTCAACATGAAATATAGAGAGGATAAATCTGACATTCATTGCACCGACGTATATGATTCTGATGATTCAAAGTTGAATGAGAAGGAATGAAGCGAATTCAACATCAAAAATAGAGAGTATATAGGGACAAATGCGCGGGTGATGGTAGCTTTGCTAAGACATTTAGCACCGAAAGAAATTGAAATGACAGAGGTAAACCTTGGCATTCCTAATGTATTTAACATGCTTGGAGAAAACGTTTAAGGATCTAGAAAATGTCATTGCAGAAACCCCCTCTACAGTTACTACACCAATCTTCTGAAGTGGCTGCAAGGCAATACTTGTGCCATAATGTTAAAAATAGGTTGAAAGAGGCGACTGAAATTTGAATCATCTTCAAGTGCAAAGGCAGCTTAATTATGCATTTCTTCCTCTTTTTCCATTTTTGGTCTCAGTTGCTGAACAATCTTCTGAATCGACGGTTTTTTGTGTTGGGGACAGGTGTTGTCACGCCTAATCAGTTCAGCTTGATTGTGAAATATGAATGTTTAGAATGTGATGGGAATATGATATGAATGTCTAAGTAGTCATGCCACACTAAGATCAGTCTGTGATGGGAGAAACAGAATTAAAATTTCTAATCAAAAATCTTATAGTCTTGAATTTAAATTTTTTTTAATAATCATGAAAGTATTATTTTCTTTATTCTTCTTATTGATCTATGTAGCTATAAAATTTAATTTAGAAAAAAAAAATATATATATTATTATACATAAAACATATTAATAATTTTTTGCACTTCTGACTTGTATTTAATACTATCTGTCAGATATCTATAGACTTGAGTTTTAAAATTCACTATGATCCCATTTCGCAAGTTTTGAAATGTCTACTTAGTAGAAAAGGGGAATATTATTTTAGAACTTATGGATGAGCTTATTTTGTCTTACATCGTCTACCTATAAATTCAACATTTCTTTTATAATGTATAGGCATCAAAATAATATTTTTAAAAAATCGTAGGTAATCAAGGAAATAATATTATATCACCACTTCAAGTAAGCAAAAGATAGAAAAAATATAAATTTTAGTGTTGATATGTTAAAAAAATACCAGTCACTTATTAGAAAGGGAATAACAATGCAAAAGGTGATATATTTTTGATAGCCTTTACAAAGTCGAAGGCTATCAAAATTAAATAGACCAAGCAAGGGTGCAAACTCCAAAAGAACAAAGTTGGACAAGCCAAACCAATCTCAAAAACCGTCAACAACCCAGCCCAAATCAAGAGGGGGGAGGAAAACCTGAAACTTCACAAGGGGGGCTTGGGAAAGGGGGTTAGAATTTCTTTTCTGCCTACGACAAACAATCGTCTAGGAAACACTATCATTAGGAACTTTCAAAGAAGAATCAAGCGCGGAAGACTCCTATAGAGTCATTGCCATGCTACTGTTGCAGCTAAGCAACAGAAAGAGAACAAGCGCCAGGAGTAGAGTGAAGGTGAGGAGCAGGAGCAATGAGTGCAGGAACCAAGGAGGTGGAAGGGTCCGCCACAACAGTAACATCAACCAGGGCTTCATCAACAATAAGGGGCACCTCATCTTGAGATGAATCAACCGAAATAGGATCTAAAGTATTAATCATCAAGTGGTCTTCCATAGTATCCTTCCACCAAGTAGCAACACCTTTGTGACGAGAGAGAGAATAGTCAAAAGCAAGGTGACCCATTGAGAGGCACCTTCGACAGCGAAAAGGGAGGCCTTCATAATCCAGTGGTTGAGTCCAAGGCCTATCCCCAACCATAAGAATCACATCCCTAGGGAGGGCCAGAGATATGTCAACATCAATTAATAGGCGAGCAAAGGTAGAATGACCGATGGATAACGTGGCATCATCAACCTTCAAGAAGTTGCTAATGGAGTTACCGATGGCCTCAAAACAAGAAGGTTCCCAAAAATCAGGAACAAAAGCATTAGCAACTAGAGCACAAAATTATGAACCAACAGAATATGGAAACCATATAACCATCTAGAATAAACATCCAAAACTAAATCCAGAGATTCTGATCATACCAGATCAGAATTAAAACTAAGATGATCACTAAGACTAACTGGGATAGGTCCAATTTGGATATAGTGTTGTCATCGATGACAACACTTAACCAAATCCAACATATTCCAAACAATCTCCCCCTTTGGTATTGATGGCGGCACTGAATGTGAAAAACATCCAAGTGCAAAGGAATACCAACAATCTCCCAAAAGATTGATTTGAAATATATTTCTCCCCCTTAGATTAACACCTTCTCCCAAAATATTGATAGTTTTTTACATAAACACCTTCTCCCCCTTTGACATCAATAACAAAGGACAAATATCAAACCAAAATACTGAACCAAATAGTTGACTACTCCCCTTGAGTAGTAGCAACATCTCATCAACCTCGATCAAAAGGATATGTTTGATAAGCTGAACTGATTGATATATCCCTGCATCACGAAGTCTCTTCTAGAGGGGTGTTGACCCCGAACTAGTCTCTGCGATATTCAAAAGTATCTTTAGGCAATGGTTTAGTTACAATATCTACAATATGTTCCTTAGTACGCACATAAACCAATCTGTCTTCCTTTACTTCAACCTTTTCCTTCAAGAAATTTTACCTTATAGAAATGTGTTTCGATTTGGATTGAAATACCAGATTCTTTGACATATCAATAGCAATATTATTATCATAGCGAATAATAGTAGGCTCATCATAAATTATCCTTATATCTTTTAGCATTTTTTTTATCCATAAAATCTTACTATAGTTGGTAGCAACAACTATATACTCTGTTTCAACATTAGACAATGAAGTGCGTGATTGTTTCTTGCTAAGCCATGAAACCAACTTCTTTCCAAGAAAGAATAAACCACCAGTAGTTCTCTTTTGATCATTCACATCTCCTTCCCAATCAAAATCTATATAGGCACATAATATGAAGTCATCATTCTTTGGATACCATAGCCCAAACTTTGTTTTACATACGAAATATTTGAATATCCTCTTAATAGCAATGTCATGAATTTCTCTAGGATCTGAGTCAAATTTAGAAGTAATACAAACAATGTTCATTATATCAGGTCTAGTTTGAGTTAGGTACAACAATCCACCAATCATCAGTTTGTATCTGCTTGGATTTACTCCAAGAGATTCATCATCCTTTGACAATTCACAACTGCTTATCATAGGAGTATCAACAGGTTTAGAATTCTCAGGTCCAAATTTCTTAAGTAACTCCTTCACATACTTAGTTTAACAAATGAAAATAACTTTCTCAGTCTGAGTAATCTAAAAACAAAAGAAAAATTTCATCTCACCAATCATAGACATTTTAAATTCATTCTTCATATCATTAGAAAATTTCATGCATATAATTTATTCACCTCCAAAAATGATATCATAAGAAATATGTCATCCTGCTCAATTTTGTAATTTAACTTACTAACAGCATTACCTCTGCTAAAACCAATCTTTAAAAGATATCTATCTAATCTAGCATACCATGCTCTAGGGGCTTGTTTTAGTCCATATAAAGATTTCTTCATTCTACAAGTCTTTGTCTTCTGAAAAAAAAAATCCATCAGGCTGCTCAATGTAGACTTCCTCTTCTAGGTCTCCGTTTAGAAATGTACGTTTGTCATCCATCTGATATACTTTGTAGTTCTTGTGTGCAGATTAGACCATAAATAGTCATATCACTTCAATTCTTGCAACTGGACCATAAGTCTCTCCATAATCAAATCCATCTTCCTGTGAAAATCCTTTGTAAACTAATCTAACCTTGTTCCTCACAACCAGACCTTCCTTATTTAATTTATTCCTGAAAACCCATTTAGTTCCAATAATATTCTTGTCTTTAGGTCTAGTAACGAATTCCCATATCTTAGTGTTTTCTATCTGATTTTATCCTTCTTCTATTGCTTTTATCCAATTTTCATCCTTGCTTCAATAAATGATCTTAATTCTTATCCAATTTCATAATTTATGATTTTTAAGAAATACTAATTGTGCATTGAATATCTCTGTGATATGGTTGTCGCGTGTATTCTATTATGACCTAGTGCAACATTAACTTTGCACTATGCTCAGTGTCGTTTATGGATATTACTCCTCTTTGTGTTATCATATTGACATATATTTCTTTTGTATCTAAAACTATTGCCATTATCTCATGAAGCTCTGTGAAGTAGGACTGCAACCTAATCTTTTGGTATTGATTTTAGAGACTGTCTTTCTCATGATGGCTGCACGAACTTGTCAAAATCTTGATTATCTCTTGATGATCTTTATACCTCACTTTGACTGTCCATGAGGCTTATCATATTGATAGCTGGCTGAACCTTGTGGTTTGTGCTTTCATTATCTGTTCCTTTGATTTAGTATTATGTTTTTGCGGACTAATAAAGTTTTTTGAAAATCCGTGAACTGGGTTTTCACCAGATTTTTAGGGTCATTCCGTTTTGAAGTCTTCTCATTTGTGTATAAAAATCGTCATAACCAGAATCTAGGTTTTCACGAAATCATGAAAACATTATGACTATATCTTTGCTTGTTGTTCATTGTGCACTAGGATCTGCTCCTTTGATAATTGTCATTTCTTAGGATTCTATATTTTAAATTTATATCCATGCTTATGCCTATACTATGATTTTAAGGCTGCCATTCTAAGAGTGACTGTTGTCTATGATATTATGACTGTTCACTATACATGTTTGAGGCACTACTTTATTCTTCACTGTTTGAGTTCCTTCAAAATACATTCAAAATATTTGAATATGCTACTCTTATTGAATGGATCAGTTTCTATTCGATCAGAAGATTATTCGCTTGAGTATTGATAGATTTCATAATCTTATGCTTCTCTAATCTGCAAGGCTGTAAATGATTGAGCATTTTTTTATTTTTTTGGGAATTCAATAGTGAACTTTTATTGTCACTTTTGGGTCTTACTTTGATCTGAGTATAATTTGTGACTCCTTTGGGTGCATGAAAGACTGCTCTTTACTCACCATTTTGACAATGTGACATCTGAATATTTACACTTTTGTGATAACTTATCATCAATTTCTGAATACTATGCCCTTCATCAGGGGGCTAATGTTCTTTATTTCCGTGTATTTGGTAATGCTGATAATGATATTTGGATGGCTGCAAGCAATATTTAGACTGCCTTGTTTGACTCTTTTATTCCCTTCACTAGAACTTGTGACCTAAGACTCCATAAGGTCTGAAACCATGAAGATGTTTCTATCTTTATTTCAAAAATTCAGTGACTGTATTTTGTCACAGTGTTATGATATCCATACCGATGTGTTATGATATCCATACTGATTATGCACTTCTATGAAATTTCATTGTCTTTGTTATTTATTGTCTTTGTGACAGTCCATTTTTGAAAGCTTTCGGACTTTATTGCCTGTGGACTAAGATATAGCGTTCACCCCATCCAATTAGTTTACTTATTTCATCTTGCTTCAAATCATTTGCTATTGAACGTTTTATCTAGTTCTTATTTTCCTGATTGGCACAGACTATGAACTTTTGAAGTCTTTTTTTTCTAAGAGACTAAAAGATATTTGCCTATTCTTTTTTACTCTAAACTATAATTGTTTGGCAATTTGATGTAGTAAATTTCTTCTCCTTCTATTTTTTTTTGGTACGCTCTAATGGTCTACCTCTTTTTTCCCCTTACTGGAGTTGTGAATATGCACCCAATTATTCCCATTTTGAAAGTAATGGAAGGGATTCTCCTCATAATTGACCTAACAAATCCTCTATGGCACTATCTTGGGATATACTTCTCTCTATTGAACCTATCTATCTTTCATTGAAACACTTCTCTCTATTGAACCTATCCTAGATTCACGCAGTTTCAGTTATCAAATTCAATTCTCAACTCTCAACTCTCTTTAAATCTCCAAAATATTCGACATCTTTCTTAGGATTCCAATTTTTGGTTCTAACCAAAGTTTTAAACTTTTGATTCACAAATTCCCCTTGGCTCATACCTTCTCCTTTTGTTCTTATTTTATTATGTTTACTATTAGATATATCAATGAAAGAAAATTGAAAAGCACTTCCTGATCCTATTTCCATCTTTCACCCATGAATATTTCCATGTCCTATGATTGAATGTAAAAGATAGTTTAGTGTCTCTCAAAATACAACAAGTACTAACAATATAGAGAGTTTCCTTCGTTACCCATCCCATTTTTTGAAACAAGGAAAATGGAATAAAATTTATGTTTCTATTTTCTAATTTAAATAGCCATTTTCCATGTTTAACTGTTTTCATCACAGTTTTCACATACTAAACTATTGATTTATTTATTTCATTTCATTATAAATAATTCAAGTCTAATATCATAGCTAAATGTTATTTTATTTTATTTACTTTGATCATGATTCATCATTATTCCTTAAAACAAAATTAGAAATAAAATTATATTGGCTTTTGATCTATTGTCATCAATGTTCATAGGATTATTATTTCCCTAAGTGAGGCTTAGGATAGGCTAAGTTGTGGGGACACCCCAACATTGTGAAAATAAATAAATTTTTCTCTAATTTATTCTACATAGTCATTCGTTTATTTATTTATAGTAAAACGAGCTTATAAAAAAGATTATAGAAACATCAATTTGGAAATATAAATTACATATTTTTCTTAAAACAAATGAATATTATGTTTCTTACCTACCCTACATAACAATTGGATTATTTATTTTCCAAGGGCATATGTTTACTGTAGAATCATAGAAATCCCCCTTTGGGAAAACAAATTCCATCATTATCCTCTTAAAACAATAAAAAATAAATAATATTTCCTTACCTACCCAACACAACCATTTTGTTACTTATTTCCCATGGGGCATAAGTTTAGTGGAAATATATAGAAACAACTCCTTGGAAATCTTAATTACCCATTTACCATTAAAAATTATTTCCCAACTACCTAACTTAACTAGTCAACACTTATTTCCCATGGGCCATAAGCTTATTGGAAAATTATAGAAACAACTCCTTTGAAATCTTAAGCATCCTATGTAACTATTGGATGACCTTACATACCTTTTTAACTATTGGATCACTTATTTGTCACATACAAGTTTTGTGCAAAATTATTCTAAAAAGACCTTGAAAATATTAACTACTCTATGTAATAATTAGATTAACTCTTAACACTTTAGCATAACGAGCTAATAAGCACGTGGCATAAATTTACTAGAAAATTATAAAAAGACCTTATTGGAAATACTAACTACCCTATGTAGGTGTTCATCATAATATAGGAAACTCTTAAAAAATTAAACTAGTAATTGTTCTTTAAAATAAAACAATTTTCTGGTTACCTACCCTTCTTATCTATTGGATCTCTTATTTCAATTGGATCTCTTATTTCAGAAAATTATTTTTTCTACCTACCCACTATTTTTTAGCATTTGTTTTATCCATAAAATCTTAGTATAGTTGGTAGCAGCAACTACATACTACTCTGTTTCAACATTAGACAATGAAGTGCGTGATTGTTTCTTGCTAAGCCATGAAACCAACTTCTTTCCAAGAAAGAATACACCACCAGTAGTTCTCTTTTGATCATTCACATCTCCTGCCCAATCAAAATCTATATAGGCACATAATATGAAGTCATCATTCTTTGGATACCATAGCCCAAACTTTATTTTACATACCAAATATTTGAATATCCTCTTAACACCAATATCATGAGTTTCTCTAGGATCTGAGTGAAATCTAGGAGTAATACAAACAATGTTCATTATATCAGGTCTAGTTTGAGTTAGGTACAACAATCCACCAATCATTGATTTGTATCTGCTTGGATTTACTCCAGGAGATTCATCATCCTTTGACAATTCGCAACCGCTTATCATATTGATAGGTTTAGAATTCTCAGGTCCAGATTTCTTAAGTAACTCCTTCACATACTTAGTTTAACAAATGAAAATACCTTTCTTAGTCTGAGTAATTTGCAAACAAAAGAAAAATTTCATCTCACCAAAAAGATATCATAAGAAATATGTCACCCTGCTCAATTTTGTAATTTAAGTTACTAACAATATTACCTTTGCTTAAACCAATCTTTAAAATATATCTATCTAATCTAGCATACCATGCTCTAGGGGCTTGTTTTAGACCATATAAAGATTTCTTCATTCTACAAAGCATGTCTTTGTCTTCTGAACAAAAAAATCCATCAGGCTGCTCAAATACTTTGTAGTTCTTGTGTGCAAATTAGACCATAAATAGTCATACCACTTCAATTATTGCAACTGGACCATAAGTCTCTCCATAATCAAATCCATCTTGCTGTGAATTTCCTTTGTAAACTAATCTAGCCTTGTTCCTCACAACCAGACCTTCGTTATTTAATTTATTCTTAAAAACCCATTTAGTTCCAATAATATTCTTGTCTTTATCCTTCTTCCATTGCTTTTATCCAATTTTCATCCTTGCTTCAATAAATGATCTTAATTCTTATGCAATTTTCATCTGTCAAAAGGGTTATTACTATTCTTATTATCCACTGGAGGTTGCACAAAACTATAAAACCCTAATTGTTTTCCTTTGTCCTCAATGATGATCATAATTTATGATTTCTAAGCAATACTAATTGTGCATTGAATATCTCTGTGATATAGTTGTCTCGTGTATTCTATTATGACCTAGTGCAACATTAACTTTGCACTATGCTCAGTGTCATTTATGGATATTACTCCTCTATGTGTAATCATATTGACAGATATTTCTTTTGTATCTAAAACTATTGCAATTATCTCATGAAGCTCTATGAAGTAGTTCTGCAACCTAATCTTTTGGTATTGATTTTAGAGACTGTCTTTCTCATGATGGCTGCACCAACTGGTCAAAATCTTGATTATCTCTTGATGATCTTTATACCTCACTTTGACTGTCCATGAGGCTTATCATATTGATAGCTGGCTGAACCTTGTGGTTTGTTCTTTCATTATCTGTTCCTTTGATTTAGTATTATCTTTTTGCGGACTAATAAAGTTTTTTGAAAATCCGTGAACTGCGTTTTCACCAGATTTTTTGAGTTATTGTGTTTTGAAGTCGTCTCATTTCTGCATAAAATTCATCATAAGCGGAATCTGGGTTTTCACAAAATCATGAAAACATTATGAGTATATCTTTGCTCGTTGTTCATTGTGCACTAGGATCTGCTCTTTTGCTAATTGTCATTTCTTAGGATTCTATATTTTAAATTTATATCCATGCTTATGCCTATACTGTCCTTCAGTGATTTTAAGGCTGCCATTCTAAGAGTGACTGTTGTCTATGATATTATGACTGTTCACTGCACATGTTTGAGGCACTACTTTACTTTTCACTGTTTGAGTTCCTTCAAAATACATTCAAAATATTTGAATATGCTACTCTTATTGAATGGATCAGTTTCTATTCTATCAGAAGATTATTCGCAGTATGGATAGAAATCATAACCTTGAAATCATAACCTTATGCTTCTCTAATCTGCAAGGTTGTAAATGATTGAGCATTTTTTTATTTTTTTGGAAATTCAATAGTGAACTTTTATTGTCACTTTTGGGTCTTACTTTGATCTGAGTATAATTTGTGACTCCTTTGGGTGCATGAAGGACTGCTCTTTACTCACCATTTTGAGAAAGTGACATTTGAATATTTACACTTTTGTGATAGCTTATCATGAATTTCTCTGTGAATACTATGCTCTTCATCACGGGGCTAATGTTCTTTATTTCCGTGTATTTGGTAATGCAGATAATCTCCTCGCTGTCTTTTACAAATATTTGGATGGCTGCAAGCAGTATTTACATTGCCTTGTTTGACTCTTTTATTCTTGTCACTAGAACTTGTGACCTAAGACTCCATAAGGTCTGAAACCATGAAGATGTTTCTATCTTTATTTCAAAAATTCCGTGATTGTATTTTCTCACTGTGTTATGATATCCATACCGATGTGTTATTATATCCATACTGATTATGCACTTCTGTGAAATTTCATTGTCTTTATTATTCATTGTCTTTGTGACAGTCCATTATTGAAAGCTTTTGGACTTTATTGCCTATTGACTAAGATATAGCGTTCACCCCATCCAATTAGTTTACTTATTTCATCTTGCTTCAAATCATTTGCTATTGAACGTTTTATCTATTTCCTATTTTCCTGATTGGCACAGACTATGAACTTTTGAAGTCTTTTTTTCCTAAGAGACCAAAAGATATTTGCCTATTTTTTTTTACTCTAAACTATTATTGTTTGACAATTTGTTGTAGTAAATTTCTTCTCCTTCTGTTTTTTTTCGGTACGCTCTAATGGTCTACCTCTTTTCACCCTTACTGGAGTAGTGAATATACATGCAATTATTCCCATTTTGAAAGTAATGGAAGGGATTCTCCTCATAATTGACCTAACAAATCCTCTATGGCACTATCTTGGGATATACTTCTCTCTATTGAACCTATCTATCTTTCATTGAGACACTTCTCTCTATTGAACCTATGGGAGATTCACGCGGTTTCACTTATCAAATTCAACTCTCAACTCTCTTTAAATCTCCAAAATATTTGACCTCTTTCTTAGGATTCCAATTTTTGGTTCTGACCAAAGTTTTCAACTCTTGATTCACAAATTCCCCTTGGCTCATACTTTCTCCTTCTGTTCTTCTTGTATTATGTTTACTATTAGATATATCAATGAAAAAAATTGAAAAGCACTTCTTGATCTTGTTTCCATCTCTCACCCATGAATATTTCCATGTCCTATGATTGAATGTAAAAGACAATTTAATGTCTCTCAATATACAACAAAGACTAACAATATAGAGAGTTTCCTTCCTTACCCATCCCATTTTTTGAAACAAAGAAAATGGAATAAAATTTATGTTTCTATTTTCTAATTTAAATAGCCATTTTCCATGTTTAACTATTTTCATCACAGTTTTCACATACTAAACTATTAATTTATTTATTTCATTTTATTATAAATAATTCAAGTCTAATATCAAAGCTAAATGTTATTTTATTTTATTTACTTTGATCATGATTCATCATTATTCCTTAAAACAAAATTAGAAATAAAATTATATTGGCTTCTGATCTATTGTCATCAATGTTCATAGGATTATTATTTCCCTAAGTGAGGCTTATGATAGGCTAAGTTGTGGGGACACCCAAACATTGTGAAAATAAATAAATTTTTCTCTAAGTTATTCTACATAGTCATTCGTTTATTTATTTATAGTAAAACGAGCTTATAAACAAGATTATAGAAACATCACTTTGGAAATATAAATTAAATATTTTTCTTAAAAAAAATGAATATTATGTTTCTTACCTACCCTACATAACAATTGGATTATTTATTTTCCAAGGGCATATGTTTACTGTAGAATCATAGAAATCCCCTTTTGGGAAAACAAATTCCATCATTATCCTCTTAAAACAATAGAAAATAAATAATATTTCCTTACCTACCCAACATAACCATTTTGTTACTTATTTCCCATGGGGCATAAGTTTAGTGGAAAACAATAGAAACAACTCCTTGGAAATCTTAATTACCCATTTACCATTAAAAATTATTTCCCAACTACCTAACTTAGCTAGTCAACACTTATTTCCCATGTGCCATAAGTTTATTGAAAAATTATAGAAACAACTCCTTTGAAATCTTAAGTATCCTATGTAACTATTGGATGACCTTACCTACCATTTTAACTATTGGATCACTTATTTGTCACATACAGGTTTTGTGCAAAATCATTCTAAAAATACCTTGAAAATATTAACTACTCTATGTAATAATTAGATTAACTCTTAACACTTTAGCATAACCAGCTAATAAGCACGTGGCATAAATTTACTAGAAAATTATAAAAACACCTTATTGGAAATACTAACTACCCTATGTAGGCGTTCGATCATAATATAGGAAACTTTTAAAAAATTAAACTGCTAATTGTTCTTTAAAATAAAACAATTTTCTGGTTACCTACCCTTCTTATCTATTGGATCCCTTATTTCAAAAAATCATTTTTTCTACCTACCCACTATCTATTTGAGTAATTTCAATTCAACCATTCAACTATTTATGCCATGATATTCAAATCCATCATCTATCTCATGACCTTCACTTGTTTGAATAAACCTTTCAATTTAAATTCCCCTTTTTCATATTACCATGATATTTTATTTTATTTTTTTCTTCTGCATTTTTGTCTAATTTAGTGTTTAGGTTTGCAAAAAACATTGTATTATAAAATTCACGAACTAACTTATGTTTTCTCATATGCAATAAGCATAAAAGAATATTGTATTGTAAACTTCATGAACTAACTTATGTTCTCTCATATGCACCAATCCTACCATAGATATTTTCTTTACATCTTGATAGAAGATGTTTATTAAAATATTGTAGTGATGCTAAACCAGCAGCCATGCACCCCAATTTGACTTAAAAATGGATAACAGTTTTTGTATATTTCTATCAAGTTTTCATTACTACAGAGAGATTTTTCCCAATCGTCAGTGCAAAGAGATTGTTATCAAAGATTCTTTTTCCGTTCTTTTCAACATTCTTAGTAGTAGATCAGAGATTGAATAAAGGAGAAGCAATATAAAGTGTTTGATAAGTGTCTCTCTTGCTTTTATTTTCAACATTCTTAGTCATAAATCAAACATTGAATTACTGAGAGGCAATATAGGATGTTTGATAAGTGTCTCTCTTTCCTTTCTTTTCAATTTTACAAAATTGTTTGTATCATAAGAAAGAACATGAACAAACTTGTTTTCTATTGCTTGAAAAATGCAATTATTTGAAATCAACATAAAAAAGACAAGATCAAACTAGAAATATGTGATTTTGTTACTGATATAATTTTTTCTATTGTTTACATATATGAATTATTAATATAATTTCATTACCTATAAAGTGAAAATGATTCAAATTATCCATGTATTGCAGTTAAAATTATATTTTTAAATATGATATTAGAGTTTGTATAAATAATCTGGATGTTAACTATCATCTTTTTGATTTGTTAAACCTCAGATCATTGAGAAATCTGTTGAATGAAAAACATAGAAATCATGCTTTAAATAGAAAATGTTTACTGTTACGTGTGCATGCTAGACCTAGACTAGGATAATCAATCTTTTAAAAAAAAATCGGATAAAATAATGTTTTAGAAATTTTATTTTCTAAATTATTTCAATTTCAATATCACAAAGTGAATCGCATTGTGAGATATTGTAGATAGTTTGCTAAAATGCACATAAAACAGGTACATAAATTAATTTTGGAGTCCTCAAATGCTCTGATAAAAAGATTTCTCTAGAGAGAAGTAATAGAATTCAATTAACCATTTTTGTTATTTGGAAGAAAACCTTTGCATTATAAAATTTGTTTATATTAACTCATTAGTTTGTCCATTCATTTCCAGGAAGAAGCGGGAGCGGAGAGAACATTCTCATTTTGCAGCTCATAGCCTGTCGAGATAAGTCCTTAGGGTTATCATGCCAGATCTTAGTTGGCAGCTCTTCCCAGCTCAATGTAGATGGATTATTTATGACCTTGAACTCTATATCTCTTTCTCTCTATATAAAGAATGTTGGTGCACAGTAAAAATCGTGCTGCTTCCACATATCAAATATACCTAGAAAACAGCCTGCCTCACTCTATATATATATTACTTAATGTAGTAAACAATCCATTTACAACGAGCTGGCTGGAAAACTGGAAAACATGAGGGACGTGTAGTTGGGTAAGACCTGGCTAAATAAAATTAATGACTTACCTCGACAGAGTTTCACCGTCAAATTGAATATGAGGGTACGACAGTTATTTCATGGAGGAAATTGTCAAAAGGATCTCAACCTTATCATCAGAGCTGAGCAAAAGAAAACATATATGATTCATTTAGTGGTTAGATCTACTGATAGTTTTCTTACTAATCCAATTGAGCCATCTGTTGTCTTTTCTTAGCCTTCCTAGCATGGCAAGTCATACAAATTCAGAAGTCATTTCATGGGATATGCGTATCATATAGTGGATATTTGAAATACATCAGCTGTCAATCCATTTGTCTGAAATTAATTTTAATCCACACAGCCAAGGAATTCGATACACCCTGTCTAGAAGTTAACTAGTTTTTCTTTGAAAAAGTATCAGAGAAATTACATTAATGTCTACAAATGTTGAGAATTGGTCAGTTGGATTGAAAACTACAACTACAATAGCATGAGGGAATGAAAATGACCTGCAACATTTTAAGAAAATACGAGGGTACAAGATAAAAGGAGAAGTTAAGAAACGAAACACTTAAACTAGAAATAAACCCAACTAACATAAACCCTAAATGTAAAATAAATAATGTCCTAATTCAAAACTCAGTAGAACCTTGTAAATCGCAAACCTCACATTTGTAGTTTGTATTTTTTAGTTCAATTGACTCATTCTCAACATTTGTAGACAATATTGTAATTTATCTTATTTTTTTTCACAGAAAAATAGTTACTTCGAGAAGAGGTGTATGGCATTTCTTGGCTGAGTAGATTAGGATTAATTTAAGACAAACGGATTAACAGTAGTTAGACTTAAATTTGTATGACTTGACATGCTAGGAAGGTTAAGAAAAACCAGCCAGATGGCTCAACTGTAGTGAGAAAACTATCGGTAGATCGTGGTCCATAGATCTGATGAATCAGAGTTGAACCACAAGGAATGCAGCAGATTTAACATGAAATATAGAGAGGATAAATGTGACATTCATTGCACCGATGTATATGATTCTGATGATTCAGAGTTGAATGAGAAGGAATGAAGCGGATTCAACATCAAAAATAGAGAGTATATACGGGACAAATCCGCGGGTGATGATAGCTTTGCTTAGACATTTAGCACCGAAAGAAATTGAAATGACAGAGGTAAACCTTGGTGTTCCTAATGTATTTAACATGCTCGGAGAAAACGTTTAAGGATCTAGAAAATGTCGTTGCAGAAACCCCCTCTACAGTTACTACACTAATCTTCCGAAGTGGCTGCAAGGCAATACTTGCCCCATAATGTTAAAAATAGGTTGAAAGAGGCGACTGAAATTTGAATCATCTTCAAGTGCAAAGGCAGCTTAATTATGCATTTCTTCCTCCTTTTTCCATTTTTGGTCTCAGTTGCTGAACAATCTTCTGAATTGACCTTTTTTTGTGTTGGGGACAGGTGTTGTCACGCCTAATCAGTTCAGCTCGACTGTGAAATATGAATTTTTAGAATGTGATGGGAATTTGATATGAATGTCTAGGTATGATCTCAAATTTAGCTTCCTAAATAGGTTTTGGGGCAATCTCATCCCATGCTTCGCATACTTTCACATTGGTACTATAAAACCTTTTACAATGGTCAGTCTTCCGACTCTTTTCTTTCAAATAGATAGTTGCTTTCCTTATTGCATGGGGGGCCCATGGGAAACATTGTGATTTTGCATGTCTCTACGAACAAAAACTTTACTTCTCCAGCTTCTCTCTAATAACCCACCATGCGTTGGCTCGACAGAGGAAAGAGATCATACAATACAGGGGGCTTCCCAATTCTCCAATGGCATGCCACATATGATGGGTGGTTGATTTTTGACCTCGACATTTCCTAGTGGATGTATTCAAATCTACTGAGCAAGGCCATCCAGAGTTCGAGGCTACCAAAATCTGATACGGAAACACGACACAACCTACATGCCCGACATGCTGGCGATTTGGGAAAATTTGTAACCCGCAACCTTCCGGCATGAAAGTGATCAGATATTGTCATTCCAAATCAAATCTTTCTGAATGGTGGCAAAAATGAAATTTTATCTTCACTATAGTATAAGGGGATATAAAATCCAGAGATAGAGGACGATTAAACATCGATTTTTCTTATAATAATATGATCTGATCGGATCTTTTTTTCTTCCAAGTTTTAGGTCAAATATTGAAAACTCAAAATATATTAACTTTTGAAAGAGATAGGACCTTTGTACAAGTGATCCAAATTTTTTGAAACATTTTTGTAAAAGTAATAACTTGATCAAGAGATCCGGTTTGGTTTTATAAAATCACATAATCGATAATTGAGCCTTAATATTATTCTAAATAGCAAGTTGTGCCATGTTTCCTTTCTCTAATGTTCTTAATAATATTTTGTGCTAATCTTGTCTGTCCGATTCTATTTTCATTTTTTTGGAATTTTTCTTTATGAGGTTATGAATAGTGTGCATACATCAAACCTTCATGCTCATAAAATGAATTCTAGATTATACCATTCTTGCAAAACTAAAAAGAGTTGTATTTAGAATTGTAAGATTGTTTGTTGAGCTCTACCTTTATGAACACCCTCCATAAAATCAGATTGGAATATTGTGTCTTATGTCAGAGTTACTATGCCCTATTATTTTCTCAATATTAAAGGAATTGTGATATATTGTGCCTTGTCTGCTCAATGGTCAGTCTTAGTACCAATTGTCCACAGATGTTTTTGAAGATATCCTTCTTTTTTGAGTTTCCTTTCTGTTATCCAATAGGGTTAGGTTTACAATGCCTTCTTTCCCTTTTCAACCTCTCTTTCTAAATAATGAAGAGTCCGTTACTAAAATCTTAGAGGTTCGTTCCACAAGATGCAATGGACCCCACCCCTATGGAACTTCTCGAGTGCCCCACTTCATGTCTTCAAACTAATTGGGGTTCAATAGTATTTTCTTGGCATGCCCAATGGGAGCTCGAATAACCCTACTTTGGGTTGGTAATCTCAAGAAAATGCGATGGAAATTTATTCTTATTGTTTCTTGTAAGAGAGCCCGATTATGGCCCTACATCCTAAGGAAGAGTTTCTTCTGATAGCTAGATAGATCATGTATGATATACAAAACCAATTAAATGTCATTGATGAAGAAATAATGTTCTACCAATTTTATCAGGACAAGTTCCCCAGTTCATACATAAGGAAGAAGAGAGAGGGATTGTTAATCCTAGTCTCCAATCAAGCAGACAAGGAAGTTCTTGCAGAACAAGATATTACCTTTGAAGAGGTAGATTTTATTCAAGAGTTGCCTTTCTCTCTTCCTTTAATAGAAAAATATCTTTTGTCGAACTCCACTCAACCCAAAATGATTTCACTTTACAAAGGCAGATCGGTGGTCTGGAGGTTAATTGGTCATCCGAACTATGAACAAAAATCTTCGAACAAGCCTTGGATCCCAAAGACTGAGTGACAACTGATAATGAAACTGATGAAGAACAGGCCCATATCTCTCTAAAGGGAAAGAAAAAGACCCAAGGGGCCTACCAAGATGAAACCGATATGAATGATTCTCAATTCTGGGATGAGATTGGACTATTTTGTAATTCACTTGAAGCAAGGTTCAAACCTGTAGCATCCCCTCTCAAAGGATACCAAACAAGCTCAGAACAAGTGACAGTTAGGGGCGACTCGACAACTCAGGTGAAAATACCCATTGTACCCCTACGTGGATGCCCCATAAGATTTTTGGTGCAACAAGCAGGTAAAATTGTTTCAACTTTTCCTTTTTTTGAGCACAATGATGACTTATCAGAGGTAAGGTCTTTTACCTATTTTTCATTAAATAGTAATACTTCCTTAGCTATTCTTTTTCCTTTTTGCAATAAAATAAAAAGTTCCCGACGTACCAAAAATTTATCACCCCTTTATTTTTCGATTCACCCCCACAAGTACGAGAGTTACATAAGATTAGGTAGAAATGGGAGTTATTTAGAAAATCTTATTAATGGATTTATTTAGTTTAATTTTTTTTTAAATCATAGAAGTAGGTTAATTTTTATTTTTCAATGAAATTATACTGCATAATCTTGTTTTTAACGTTGTGTATAGCTTTAATAAAGTATCATTTTTTTAGGATTCATCTGATTTTGGTTATGACTACAAGATCACTCTTAAAACTTTCAAAGTATCTTTAAGGTAAAGGACACAAATTCTTTCAAACCACCATGAATGGTCAGTGTGGACTCAGGTATTTTTCTACCCATTCATTGGTTACTATATACAATGAATTTGTCTTTTATCTTTAAATCATTCAAGCATAAGAGTTTTATGAATTCAAAGTGTGCAGAAAGAAAAATAAAATTATTAACTACTTTTCATGCATGTAAAAAGAGATAGTTTGACAAAATATTTAGATTCTATTATATATAGAGAGAGTTATATTTACAACTTGCATTCACCATCTTTCAAAAAACAAAAATAAAAACAAAATCCCATTGATTCATTTTTTGCAGCACCAACACTAGCACAGCACACCAGAGGGGACTAATTTTCATCAAGATCAAATGAGTCATGGTTGTCATCCTCCTCATCCTTCATCACTAGGACCTCTTCCTCCCTCATTCTCTCATTATTTTCCCACCCATAATCATCCACCATGACTCAGAACTCCCCAATCCAACAAGCATCAAAATTTGGTGCAAAATTCTCGATGCTCCCTAAGCTCATGGTGCAAAATTTGGTGATAAATGGGTGTTAATAAACCATGACATCTCATTCCAGGTGTGCTTTCAGGTTAGTGGTGGTAGGCAAGCCTATTCCATATCATGCCACCTCCAAAATTTGTTCCAAGTTGCTAGTATACTCCTTCCTGAAAAAACCCTACGTCATTTTGGCTATGTCATCCTTTGGGTCTCCAAAGTCCAATAGAGAACCCATGAAGTAGGATGAGATATTTGAGTTCACTTGGTATCTTTCCTCACTAACCAGGAAGTTGGCTCCCAGTATTCATTTTATAGTTGTTATGATCAGGTCATTGTTGGTCCCGAGAAGATACTCAAGGTGAGAATAGCTTATCTACCCTAGAAAGGGCCTTTGTTTCTTAAAATTTGTCAACCTCATAGATGTATCCATCTCTAAGGTCTTCTATTACTCTCACTACTCTACTAATTTAGGATGATAATTGTAATTAACATGGGCCCCATTTTATAGACGATTACACTGCTTACACGAGTAGGATTTATTAGAGCATTTTATTTTATTATATTTTCTTGAGAATTGGATGACGTCTAGAAAAATCCCCAAGGATAGTGGGCACTAAGAGTTAACATTCTATTGTTTGGTGACAAGGGATGATGTAAATCACATGCCTTAGGCGATGAGTATTAATGTTTTAATATTATCTCTTATGGTATAAAATCCGTGATGATCTTGTTGTCGTTCTTAACTCGTGATTATAATGATATGTAATCTTTTAGAATGTACTCGTGATTATAATGATATGTAATCTTTTAGAATGTCTTATCATGTATAGGTGGTGTTCCCATAATATTCACATGATAATCTTACATTTAATACCTCCATGAATGATGAGGTGGCAATTTAATACTTCTCGGGATAAGTGAAAAATCTAAAGGCCACTCCTACTACCACTCGGACACCCAGCCTCTTTATAATATAAAAAGAGGAAACAGAAAGAGAAGAAATAAATTTAAATTTATCAAAAGGTAAAAGAGGTGAAATGGA
>NC_081412.1:572823257-572942257 GCF_030272615.1 Cryptomeria japonica | reverse complement strand
CATCTAACCAAATCATCAAATATCGCTTACCGGTAAAGCTAAATGTTACCAAGAAATATCAATCGGGAACAAAAGCACTAGCAACCAAAGCACGGAATTATGAACCAACAGAATATGGAAACCATAGAACCATCCAAAATAAACATCCAAAACTGAATCCAGAGATTCTGATCATACCAGATCAGAATTAAAACTAAGATGATCACCAAGACTAACTGGGATAGGTCCAACTGGGATATAGTGTTGTGATCAATGACAACACTTAACCAAATCCAACATATTCCAAAAAATCTCCCCCTTTGGCACTGATGGAAACACTAAATGTGACAAACGTCCAAGTGCCAAGGAATACCAAAAATATCCCAAAAGATTGATTTGAAATATATTTCTCCCCTTAGATTAACACCTTCTCCCAAAATATTGATAGTTTTTTACATAAACACCTTCTTCCCCTTTGACATCAATAACAAAGTACAAATATCAAACCAAAATACTAAACCAAATAGTTGACTACTCCCCTTGAGTAGTAGCAACATCTCATCAGCCTCGATCAGAAGGATATGTCTGATAAGCTGAACTGATTGATATATGCCTGCATCACGAAGTCTCTTCTAGAGGGGTGTTGACCCTAAACTAGTCTCTCTGATATTCAAAAGTATCTTTAGGCAAAGGTTTAGTTAGAATATCTACAATCTGTTCCTTAGTGGGCACATAAACCAATCTGTCTTCCTTTACTTCAATCTTTTCCTTCAAGAAATTATACATCATAGAAATGTGTTTCGATTTGGATTGAAATACCAGATTCTTTGATGTATCAATAGCAACAGTATTATCATAGTGAATAATAGTAGGATCATCATGAATTATCCTTATATCTTTTAGCATTTGTTTTATCCATAAAATATTAGTACAGTTGGTAGCAGCAACTACATACTCTGTTTCAACATTAGACAATGAAGTGCATGATTGTTTCTTGCTAAGCCATGAAACCAACTTCTTTCCAAGAAAGAATACATCACTAGTAGTTCTCTTTTGATCATCCACATCTCCTGCCCAATCAAAATCTATATAGGCACATAATATGAAGTGATCATTCTTTGGATACCATAGCCCAAACTCTGTTTTACATAACAAATATTAGAATATCCTCTTAATAGAAATATCATGAGTTTCTCTAGGATTTGAGTGAAATCTAGAAGTAATACAAACAATGTGCATTATATTAGGTCTAGTTTGAGTTAGGTACAACAATCCACCAATCATCGATTTGTATCTGCTTGGATTTACTCTAGGAGATTCATCATCCTTTGACAATTTGCAACTGCTTATCATAGGAGTATCGACAAGTTTAGAATTCTCAGGTCCAAATTTCTTAAGTAACTCCTTCACATATTTAGTTTAACAAATGAAAATACCTTTATCAGTCTAAGTAATCTACAAATAAAAGAAAAATTTGATCTCACCAATCATAGACATTTTAAATTCATTCTTCATATCATTAGCAAATTTCATGCATAGAATTTATTCACCTCCAAAAGTGATATCATAAGAAATATGTCATCCTACTCAATTTTGTAATTTAACTTACTATCAACATTACCTTTGCTAAAACCAATATTTAAAAGATATCTGTCTAATCTAGCATACCATGCTCTAGGGGCTTGTTTTAGTCCATATAAAGATTTCTTCAATCTACAAACCATGTCTTTGTCTTCTAAAAAAGAAAATCCATCAGGCTACTCAATGTAGACTTCCTCTTCTAGGTCTCTATTTAGAAATGTACGTTTGACATCCATCTGATATACTTTGTAGTTCTTGTGTGCAGATTAGACCATAAATATTCATACCGCTTCAATTATTGCAACTGGACCCTAAGTCTCTCCATAATCAAATCCTTCTTCTTGTGAATATCATTTATAAACTAATCTAGCCTTGTTCCTCACAACCAGACCTTCCTTATTTAATTTATTCCTGAAAACCCATTTACTTCCAATAATATTCTTGTCTTTAGGTCTAGTAACTAATTCCCATGTCTTAATCTTTTCTATCTGATTTAATCCTTCTTCCATTGCTTTTATCCAATTTTCATCCTTGCTTCAATAAATGATCTTAATTCTTCTTCCATTTCTTTTATCCAATTTTCATCCTATCTGAACTAATTCCCATGTCTTAATATTTTCTATACCAGATTATGAGGTTTAACAATATTGGAAAAATCTCTAACAACCTATGTTTAAGTGATCTTCACTATGCAATCAAAATTTACATGACACATCATTTTATGCCATATCCAACTTTCATCAATATGTGCAATCAATTAAGCCTTCTCATTGGAGTTCAAATTAAAGATGTTTCCTTTGGTCTGAGTTCCAGATCTATTTAAACATCTTGTACATATACATATACACCTATATTTTTATATAAAGCATTTATTATATATATATATATATATATATATATATATACTCAAACTAAATCTACACATACACATTCTTATACATATATATATACACTTAACTATATATAAATAAATATATAAGAAGTATTAAAATTAATTGGCTTAAAATTAATGATTAAGTAAAAATATAATCATATATTTTTCCAAATATATATGGGGATACCCTATTCAAATTTTGAAAAGGGTTTCCCCCCCTTATTCATTTACTAAACATTAAAATAAACATATGAAAACCTAATTAAAAAGTTATAAAATTAACCCACCATCTACCCACTTTGAGTTGCGGCCCATAGTGCGGGTATGGTCGCCGCCCATAGGGAACGGCCAAAGCGACCCCCACTGTGGGTTGCAGCCCACAATGCGGCTATGACTGCCACTGTGGGTCGTTGCCCATAGGGAACAACTGAAGCCGCCCCCCTTGTGGGTTGCAGTCCACAACACGGGTTTGTCGCCCTGTGGGTTATAGTATATTTTGTTTTTAATCATGGAGGAAATTAATAAAATGATAGTCAAATAAAACCAACAACCTTAAAGAAATATACTTTTCCCTTTTTATTAGATTTAAAGAAAAACCTTTTAGAAATGAATATATTAGATTTTTCTACTAATACAAGGCATATTAAACAATCTATTTTTTTTAAAAAAATGAATATGCAATATTTCCTCAAGTCTAAAACATATATGTTTTTTCTTTAAATCATTTAAAGAAACTTATAACCTATTGAAATAAATGTATTTCTTTTTGTTTCTAATACCATATAGTTAACCTTTGAAATAAATTAATTTATCTACCTTTATTTTCTGTATTTTTTTTATAAAGAAATAACTGCATAAATAAATAAATTGCAGCAACAACTATAATGTCCAAAAATCATTTAAAACTTTATATTCATGTGCTAAAATGAAATATTATTGTTCATTCCAAAATCCATTTACCCATAGTTTGCATTTGGAAATAAATAAATAGAAGTAAGGGTTTTATTTTCTTTCACTAACATTCATGCTTTAGTATTCATTCATTTCCATCATTTTACAATATGCATAAAGAGATAGAAATGTCTTTTATTTTCAAGAAATAAATGCAAATAGATTTTAACTCAAAACTATCAAAAATTTATTCCATTTTTACTTTCATTCCTTTCTTGCAATAACAAACTTAATAAAAGAATGCATTTCATTTTAAATAAATCATGGTATAAAGAATACTTTTATTTTCAACATAGTAACTTTTACAAAAGGGTGAATACCCAACTTAGCCTCTCATTCTATTAAATGAGGGCTTCAAAACTAAATACATTTTACAATAGCAACACTAACAAATTATGATAGTAGCAACTCCTAGCTTTTCTTTCCTTCCTTTCCAAACAAACCTGCAATACAAAGTCCTAAGGTTGTGACCATGGAGGCTCACCTCCCAACCTAGGCTTACTAGAAGCCACCCTCGAGCTTGGAGAACCAAGACCTAGACAAGTTACACTCAAAAAATACACAAACAAGCATGACAAACTCACAAAAAACACATTCCCATCCCAAGGCTTAACATCATCACATTATGTGATTTTTACATGGGTGAAGGTGGACTAAGTACCTTGAGGAGAAACTGCAAAATAGTAGAACACAAAGCCATCACAAGGCAACCAAGAACACATCACAAGTTCCAAACTTGTCCCAACATCCTTATGACCCCCAAGGCATACAAGCCATAATATCTCCCCTTAGGACACCCAAATGCATAAACAATAACTATGCAGCAAGGGTCACAAAAATACCTTGAGATCACTCTCTTCCAAAGAGAGGCTCTCACTCTAAGGCTATCAAACAACCCTCCACCCCAAGGCCACTCTACCCTCCCAAGGGTGATTTAGGCCTTGAATACACCCAAAAAACAAATAAAATGCTTAACCAAAAACAAGGGAAAAATCACACATCTTTCTTCACAAATAAAAACACAAAGGGAGAAAACAATGAAATACATACAATCTTTCAAACATCTTTCCAACATGCATAGAAAGATATTAGACCAACCTTGAATTTTCCAAAGGTATGCAAGGGATAGTTTGGAGTAGAGCTTGCCAAATCCACACTTCTTTCCTTTCAAGACTTAGCCAATATTCTTATACTAAACTTTTTAAAACTTCAAGATCTACTCTCCAAAGATGGAGAGTGGGTGAATAGCTTCCTAAGTCTCAAACCCTTGCTTAAGAAGGATTCTCTCACTCTTTCCAACCTCTTGGATAGAGTGAGAGCTCACATTGTTTGGTCTTCCCAACCTCTTACATGTTAGTAAAACTAGAAAAATTGAAAGAAGGGAAGAGAGACTGGGGAAGAGGAAACTGACACAAGAAGGGAAAGTTAGCTAACCTAGAAGAAGTCCTCCAAGATGGATTTTCTCTCATCTTGGGAAAACAAAGTTTTGAGGGGCCAAATCAGTCACATGGGAGTGATTACATGCTTAAAAATACCCCTAACACATAGGTATACGCTCTGGACCTTTAGAAAATCCCCTAAACTAAACCTAGGAGTCCATTTGACCCCTTAGAAACCCATCTAAAGTTAACCTAGGGTCAAACCTAAGTTGACCACTCCAAAGAATCTCTACCCAAGGAAAATTTGGGACCACACTTAAATATTTGAAAAAGGCTTTGGTTGAAACAATTTCCCTCCAAGAGACATGTCAAAATAAAAACACTATTCAGCACATGTGTCAAGTGACACAATAAAACAAATTACTGAATTACACATGGAAATTGGCTCTTGTTGGATTAAACAAATTAATAAATACAATTTAACACACTTGCAAACATTTATGTTTACGAATAAAATACGATACATACGGGGTGTGGTTTTTCCAAATAGACAACCCCTCGTTTTATGAAGTTACAAAGGTCTAGGCTTGATTCTGCATATCGTTTTCATGGTCACATGGATAATTTTCCTACGCATCTTAATTACACATCAGTAATTCCCAAATAAGCTCATATAATATTAAACATATAAATATGAATACAAATCAATCACTCTACATACTTTTTGCCATCATACAAATCAATTTACCATATATCCAAATCAATCCACATAAGCAATAATGATAATCCTCATAAATTTCATCCATTCATAAGATATACATTATATTTCTAACATCATAATAATGTCCTACAAATCAAATAAATGACATACACCATCTCAATGTTATCCTATCCTAGAATCATATAAAATTTTATATCCATAATGCATAGAAATGAAGCATCAATATATCATTGTTATCCAATCTTGGGATCATATAAAATTTTGTATCCATAATTCACAGAAATGAAGCATCCATAATAGTTCCAAAATGAAAATCACTGAAATGCTAGGATGGGTTGGGGTAGGGCTTCAAATGTTCTCTCCTTGATATTTGAAGGTTTAGGTTGAGGTATGAAGAAGACCAAGTCCATCATTAGGAGGAGGTACAAGTCTAATCTTAGGAAGAATATTGTTGTTCTTCTTAGGAGAAGATATAGTCACATCCATAGGAATAGGTTGATCATCTTCCTTAGGAGGGAGATTAGTTCTATCCATGAGGGGAAGAACATCATCTTGAAGAATAATAGGAATGTCAAGTGTTGGGGATCTAGGTTCACTTAAGGATAAGATCATATATTTATTCCATTTTTTATAAGATTGAGAAAGAGCATCGCTCCTTCATGGAAGAGATTGAGATTGTTTAGGCCAGGATAAATCAATAGGAACATCGGGGCTTCTATTGGATGGATGAAATAAGCTATGGTTCACGGTTATGGTTTCTCCATTGTGAGGAAATTTTAGACACTTGTGGATTGGAGAAGCAATAGCCTTCATGGAAGATAGCCAAGGGTAGCCCAACTTCACTTGGAATTGCTTGGAAGAGGCTATGATAACAAAGTCAACATCCATGAACTTAGTATGAACTTCAATAGGAGGGGTGATAGAGCCAATGGTAGGACAAGAGAAGCCATAAAATAACATCACAACCACATTAGAGGCATCATATATTGGTTTATGCAATCGTAAAGTGAAAATATACTACTCAGTGATGACATTAACCATGAAAGAGGGATCAATAAGGGCACCACGGCAAGGTATATCCTTAACCTTCGCAACTATGTATAAAGGGCCATCAGGTGATGTAATGGTATCAATAGGGTCAAATGTAATACAAGGATCCTTAGGTGTATCTTGTTTTTGTACCATATTTACCAAGTTCAGAATGATAGAGGTGAATTCCTTAGAATAGAAAGAATTAGGCACAATCTCAATAACGTTAGAGGGTATGAGAAGGTAAGGGATCAATGAAAATATTAAGATTTTGATTAGGAGGAGCTACTGATTTATTCCCTTTATCATTCACACCTACCACAGATATAGTATTATTATCAATCAAATATTGAATCTTATTTTTTAATGAAAAACATTTCTCAATATCATGTCTAGGCCGATGATGAAATTGCCGGAATGAATTGTTATTAAAATAGGGGAATGCAAGTTTAGAAGGATCAACTAGTTTTATAGGAGGAATTTTGATAACATTTCTTTGCAACAACTGAGACATAATACTATGTAAATACTCATTCAAACAAGTAAATTGTCTTTCTCTTTGCAAAAATTTAGAAATAGAAGGCACACCTGTTGTAACAATCACATTGTTGTTGTTGATTGTATCATTAAACTTGATGAATCTTTTTTTCGGTTTTAACTTCATAAAAGGTTGTTGAACACTCTCGCCCTTATCACTTAGAGCCAAAGGAGTGGATTGCTCCATTTGACTCACACAAAGTTGATAATTGTAGAGTGTTGCACACAATTGTGGAAATGAAGTAAACTCAAATAAAAGAAGCTTTTCCTTGATATCTATTTGTAAATTAGAAATAAAAATTCGTTGAATATAATTATCAGGTACATGAAAATAAATTTGAGAAAATAAATTCTTATATCTACCAATGAAATCGGTCACTTTTTAGTTAAAACCTTGTTTACAATACATTAAATAAGTCAAAGTGATTTTAGGACCAATGTTGTTTTGAAATTGTTGGATGAAAGCATTTGCTAATTGCTGAAAGGAAGTGATAGAATAATAGAGAAAATAGCAATACCATTGTAAAGCCTTATCTCTTAGTATTCTTGTAAACAATTTTGCAAGCAATATTTGATCATAAGAAAAATTGGCACACAAGGTTTGAAATGTTTTGACATGTGTAAGAGGATCACCTTTTCCATTATAGAGTTCTAGTTGAGGTATCTCAACATGTTTTGGTTGCACAACTTTAACAATATCAAGAGAAAGTGGGCTCACAACATCAAAGGTGGTCACACCAAACTTGGATTGACTCATACAAGCAATTTGTTGTTGTAAGGAAGGCATAGTCTGAAAAAGATTGTTAATTATCACTTCGATAGAAGAATTGATGTTAAGCATAGTTGATTGAGAAGGTGGTGTGATGTTATTGAAAGAAGGAATTAATTGAAAATAAAAAGATGGGATATTATGATAAGTAGGCATAGGTGATGATTGGGTAGGAAAAGTGACAGTTAAAGGAGGAACAAAGTTGTTGAAGAAATGGCCCCCTTGTGTCACATTTATTGGTTGAGGTATAACATGAATACTTATGAAAGACATTGGTAAAGATGGAGTATTAAATTAAGAAGAGGGATTTCCCCCATGACTAATTGTTGTAGGGATGACATTTTGAGTTGAAGTAGCCATGATGTTGGAGGTAAAATTAGGAATACTTGTCATAAGAGTAGTCAAAGGAATTGAAAGATTGACTTGTGTTCAAGGTTTCAACACAACTCTTGATAGTCATGACATTAGAATCAACAATATGTGCAATGCCATGCAATATATCAATTACATTCTTATCACTTTGAATCGTGTGCTTAAGTCTTTCATTTAATGGAAGAGTTTAACTATTAGGGTATTCTTGGGATATCCATTGTTGAAAGTTATCAATTTGATTATCCATTGTGGAAAGTTGATCTATAGAGACTCTAGTTAAATCTTCTTCTTCATTATGGGAGTCATCAATTGGGAGAATAGGCACATGATTAGGATGGGAATAATTAGCATGATCCTCATTAAAGAAGGAACCCAAATTCGGCTCCATCTCCTTAGTAAATAAACCTTTGGAGGCCTTAATTCTAATGCTTCGTCTAATGGGGATAGTATAGGTAGGACTAATAGTGGGAAACTCATGCACTAGATGGAAAATTTGAATTTTAAATTTTGAATTTTGAATTTTGAATTTTGAAGTATAGGAACAAAGATTACAAAATTGAGTAATACTAAATTTAAGAAAATAATGATTAAAAAATTTGAACTTGGTTGGAGAAAGAGGATGACATAATTTCCAAAAATGAAAGGAAATTGGAATTTTAAAATTTGGGCGAAGGGAATACTACTTAATTTTAAAATCAGAGTTTTTACAATCAAGGCAAGCTATATTTAACCTCTTAATTTTTAAAAATTTCTTCAATTTTGAAATGTTGAATATTTGAGCTATTTCTGATTCTAGAGGGATAAAAAATCGATAAAATTAGCCAATCTTCTGGATTTAGGCTATTAAATACATTCATAACAGTGTCTTGAAATTTAAAGAAAAAAACCAAGGACCGTAGTGGGAATGCACATAGTCCGACCAACATTTTTTAAAATATTGAGAGATATATATTACAAAGATTTCAAAGCTAACCCCGAAAACGTGACAAATTTTACAATTTCTAGATGAGCGAAATTAAGGTTGAAATGTAAAAATAGGACCCTATTAGGGTTTTGAAGAAAAAGAGGAATTGAATTACGAATTTGAAAAATGTCAAACCTAATGGATAGGGACACCTTGAAAAATGTTTAGAAATTTGAATTGGAATGAAATTCATTAAAATTTGCACAAAATCCAATTAAATTTGAAAAATGGGGTTTTATGACCTAACCACTTAATTTTGAAATTTGAATTTTCGGAAAAGGGAGGGAAATTAAAAATTTGAAATGTAGGAATGACAACAAGTCTTAGAACAATCAAAAATCTGAAAATTAAATGAAAATCAAATTTTTGCAGAAATTTAAGATAGTTTTCAAAAATTAAGGTTTTCACAAGTAAACTCTTAATTTTGTAAATTTGTTTAGCAAATTGAATGAGACAATGAGGAAATTGAATTTGAGAAACAAAACAATTTTTAGATCTAAGATAACCACAAGCAAATGATTTAACCACTAAGTTTGCAGAAAATTTAAACTTACGAATGAAAAATATGAAATTTTGTTCAAAGGAAAGCATGCAAGACATCGGGTTCACCAAACTATAATGTCACCAAAATGTATTGGTGGGTGATAACTATGTGAATGAGAGATCAAGAGGAAACGAACCCTTTCCCTCCAACGAGAGATGAGAGTTTCACTACGGATTTCCCTTCAAACACTTTTCACCTATTACATTGGAAGAGGAGAGGAAAATTCATTAGATTCAACCTACAAAGGAGGAGATAGAATTATGAATGAAATGGGAACGATAAGTTGATCCCCTCTTCCTATTTTAAATGGAAAGGAATTGATTGAATTATGTAGTGCAAAAGTGATGAAAAGTGAGGCAGCTATTTACAAATGTGAGCTTTGGGATTTACAAAGTTCCACTGAGTTTTGAATTAGGACACTATTTATTTTACATTTAGAGTTTATCTTAGTTGGGCTTATCTTAGTTTAAGTCTTTTCTTTCTGAACCACTCGCTTTTAGCTTGAAACCTATATTTTCTTATAATGTTGCAGGTCATTTTCATGCCCTCATGCTATTGTAGTTTGTATTTTTTAGTCCAATTGACTCATTCTCAATATTTGTAGACAATATTATAATTTATCAAAATTAAATAGACCAAGCAGGGGTGCAAACCCCAAAAGAACAAAGTTGGACAGGCTAAACCAATCTCAAAAACCATCAACAACCCAACCCAAATAAAGAGAGGGGAGGAAAACCTGAAACTTGACAAGGGGGGCTTGGGAAAGGGGGTTAGATTTTTCTTTCAACCTCAATCAGAAGGATATGTCTAATAAGGAGAATAGATTAATGCATCCTTGCATCATGAAGTCTCTTCTAGAAGGGTGTTGACCCCCAACTAGTCTCTACGATATTCAAAAGTTACTTTAGGCAATGGTTTAGTTAGAATATCTTTAATTTGTTGCTTAGTAGGCACATAAACCAATCTATCTTCCATTACTTCAACCTTTTCCTTCAAGAAATTGTAGCTTATAGAAATGTGTTTTGATTTTGATTGAAATACCAGATTCTTTGACACATCAATAGCAATAGCACTATCATAGTGAATAATAGTAGGCTCATCATAAATTATCCTTATATCTTTTACAATTTGTTTCATCCATAAAATCTTAGTATAGATGGTAGCAGCAACTACATACTCTGTTTCAGTATTAGACAATGAAGTGCATGATTGTTTCTTGCTAATTAATGAAACCAACTTCTTTCAAAGAAAGAATACACCACCATTAGTTCTCTTTTGATCATCCACATCTCCTACCCAATCAAAATCTATATAGGCACATAATATGAAGTAATCATTCTTTGGATACCATAGCCCAAACTCTGTTTTACATACCAAATATTTGAATATCCTCTTAACAAAAATATCATGAGTTTCTCTAGGATCTAAGTGAAATATAGAAGCAATACAAACAATGTTCATTATATCAGGTCTAGTTTGAGTTAGGTACAACAATCCAGCAATCATCGATTTGTATTTACTTGGATTTACTCTCGGAGATTCATCATCCTTTGACAATTCGCAACCGCTTATCATAGGAGTACCGACAGGTTTAGAATTCTCAGGTCCAAATTTCTTAAGTAACTCCTTCACATACTTAGTTTGACAAATGAAAATACCTTTATCATTCTGAGTAATCTGCAAACAAAAGAAAAATTTCATCTCACCAATCATAGACATTTTAAATTCATTCTTCATATCATTAGCGAATTTCATGCATAGAATTTATTCACCTCCAAAAATGATATCATAAGAAATATGTCATCCTACTCAATTTTGTAATTTAACTTACTATCAGCATTACCTTTGCTAAAACCAATCTTTAAAATGCTAGGACGGGCCGGATAGGGCCTCAAATGTTCTCACCTTGATATTTGAAGGTTTAAATTAGGTTGAACAAGAGGAGAAGCGGGCCTCTTCTCTTTATAAGAGGGAGGAGGTGGAACTGAATCATAGAAAGGAGGAATGTTAGGTGTAGGAAGAAGAACAAGTCCATCATGAGGAGGAGGTACAGGTCAAACCTTAGGAAGAATAATGTTGTTCGTCTTAGGAGAAGATATAGTCACATCCACAGGAATAGGTTGATGATCTTCCTTAGGAGGGAGATTAGTTCTATCCTTGAGGGGAAGAACATCATCTTGAAGAATAATAGGAATGTCAAGTGTTGGGGATCTAGGTTCACTTAAGGATAAGATCATATATTTATTCCATTTTTTATAAGATTGAGAAAGAGCATCACTCCTTGATGGAAGAGATTGAGATTGTTTAGGCCAGAATAAATCAATAGGAACATCGGGGCTTCTATTGGATGGATGAAATAAGCTATGGTTCACGGTTATGGTTTCTCCGTTGTGAGGAAATTTTAGACACTTGTGGATTGGAGAAGCAATAGCCTTCATGGAAGATAGCCAAGGGTAGCCCAACTTCACTTGGAATTGCTTGGAAGAGGCTATGATAACAAAGTCAACATCCATGAATTTAGTATGAACCTCAATAGGAAGGGTGATAGAGCCAATGGTAGGACAAGAGAAGCCATAAAATAACTTCACAACCACATTAGAGGCATCATATATTGGTTTATGCAATCATAAATTGAAAATATACTACTCAGTGATGACATTAACCATGAAAGAGGGATCAATAAGGGCACCACGGCAAGGTATATCCTTAACCTTCGCAACTATGTATAAAGGGCCATCAGGTGATCTAATGGTATCAATAGGGTCAAATGTAATACAAGGATCCTTAGGTGTATCTTATTTTTCTACCATATTTACCAAGTTTAGAACGATAGAGGGTATGAGAAGGTAAGGGATCAATGAAAATATTAAGATTTTGATTAGGAGGAGCTACTGATTTATTCCCTTTATCATTCACACCTACCACAGATATAGTATTATTATCAATCAAATATTGAATCTTATTTTTTAATGCTAAACATTTCTCAATATCATGTCCAGGCTGACGATGAAATTGCCGGAATGAATTGTTATTAAAATAGGGGAATGCAAGTTTAGAAGGATCAACTGGTTTTATAGGAGGAATTTTGATAACATTTCTTTGCAACAACTGAGACATAATACTATGTAAATACTCATTCAAACAAGTAAATTGTCTTTCTCTTTGCAAAAATTTAGAAATAGAAGGCACACCTGTTGTAACGATCACATTGTTGTTGTTGATTGTATCATTAAACTTGATGAATCTTTTTGTCGGTTTTAACTTCACAAAAGGTTGTTGAACACTCTTGCCCTTATCACTTAGAGCCAAAGGAGTGGATTGCTCCATTTGACTCACACAAAGTTGATAATTGTGGAGTGTTGCACACAATTGTGGAAATGAAGTAAACTCAAATAAAAGAAGCTTTTCCTTGATATGTTTTTGTAAATTAGGAATAAAAATTCATTGAATATAATTATCAGGTACATGAAAATAAATTTGAGAAAATAAATTCTTATATCTACCAATGAAATCGGTCACTTTTTTGTTAAAACCTTGTTTACAATACATTAAATAAGTCAAAGTGATTTTAGGACCAATGTTGTTTTGAAATTGTTGGATGAAAGCATTTGCCAATTGCTGAAAGGAAGTGATAGAATAATAAGGAAAATAGCAATACCATTGTAAAGCCTTATCTCTTAGTATTCTTGTAAACAATTTTGCAAGCAATATTTGATCATAAGAAAAATTGGTACACAAGGTTTGAAATATTTTGACATGTGTAAGAGGATCACCTTTTCCATTATAGAGTTCTAGTTGAGGTATCTCAACATGTTTTGGTGGCACAACTTTAACAATATCAAGAGAAAGTGGGCTCGCAACATCAAAGGTGGTCATAGCAAACTTGGATTGTCTAATACTGAAACAGAGTATGTAGTTACTGCTACCATCTATACTAAGATTTTATGGATGAAACAAATTGTAAAAGATATAAGGATAATTTATGATGAGCCTACTATTATTCACTATGATAGTGCTATTGCTATTGATATGTCAAAGAATCTGGTATTTCAATGAAAATCAAAACACATTTCTATAAGCTACAATTTCTTGAAGGAAAAGGTTGAAGTAAAGGAAGATAGATTGGTTTATGTGCCTACTAAGGAACAAATTACAGATATTCTAACTAAACCATTGCCTAAAGATACTTTTGAATATCATAGAGACTAGTTGGGGGTCAACACCCTTCTAGAAGAGACTTCATGATGCAAGGATGCATTAATCTGTTCTCCTTATTAGACATATCCTTCTGATTGAGGTTGATTAGATGCTGCTACTACTCAGGGGGAGTAGTCAACTATTTGGTTTAGTATTTTGGTTTGATATTTGTGCTTTGTTATTGATGTCAAAGGGGGAGAATGTGTTTATATTAAAAAACTATCAATATTTTGGGAGAAGGTGTTAATCTAAGGGGGAGAAATATATTTCAAATCAATCTTTTGGGATATTGTTGGTATTCCTTGGCACTTGGAAATTTTTCACATTTAGTGTTTCCATCAATGCCAAAGGGGGAGATTGTTTGGAATATGTTGTATTTGGTTAAGTGTAGTCATTGATGTCAACACTATATCCCAGTTGGACCTATCCCAGTTAGTCTTGGTGATCATCTTAGTTTTAATTCTAATCCGGTATGATCAGAATCTTTGGATTAAGTTTTGGATGTTTATTCTAGATGATTATATTCTTTCCATATTCTGTTGGTTCATAATTTTGTGCTCTGGTTGCTAATTCTTTTGTTCCCCATTGATATGTTTTGTAACAGTTAGCTTTACCGGTAAGCGATATTTGATGATTTGGTTAGATGATTTTGATCTGAGTTATGGGAAAGGTTTCTATTGTGATAAAGATGCTTCTTGATCATGTCCTAACTATTTGGTAGTGTTGCAATGCTTGGCGTGTTGTTATAATGGTCCTATTTAGATCTAGTTAGACTTTATGTTATTTCACTAAGGATTTGTACCTATTGTTGGATTATGGTCTTAGCCGAAATTCAGGCCGATGTAATTATTTAGGAACTTGAATTAGCTCCAAGATATGTAATGTAAATCATAATATTGGTCCGGTGGTATCATGTGATATAATTTTTATTATTATGGGTTTATGGGTTTAGGGTCTAGCTGACCTTGTCAATAAAGTTGATGATCTATATTTATAGGTGACTTATTCATGTAATCTTGGAATGTTTTTTGGGATTGGTGGTTATATCTACATTATCAGAGAAACAATTATGTTGAAATAGAGTCATATCATTTTTGGTGAAGGATTTGTTTTGCAGGGTAGACATATGTGCTTAATCGAAACTGTATCAGATTGTGTACGAGAAAAAGCGAGACTAGGCTAACATGCCCTAATCCTACCTTTTGACACACATTGCGGAATACGAAAGAGCCTAGAGGTATCACACAATTGGCTACTTCTTTTTGTGAAAGAGAGAGCCACGAGCTACCTATTAGGGTTTCTATTCCTTTGTTGTAATTGAAAGATAAAATGATGCAAGTTCAACTCCTAACCCCAAAGTGCAAGTATGAACTACTAACAAGATTGCAAAATTGAAACTAAACAATGGAAAGCTATAAACACAAGGACAAGACAAGAATGCAAATGCGTACCCGGAGTTAAAATATAAGTGAAAATGTTCGGGACGGGGGTGCGGGCGCCACTGTCCTGATTCTGCCCCTGAAACTGCTCCTGAAACTGTTGTTTTGCCACCTGAAAAGCTGTCTGAAACTTGTTGTCTGACAGAAGGACTAGGGTGCCCAGCGCCCCTGTCCCAAGGACCAGGGCACCCAGCGCCCCTGTCCTGGTAGGACCAGGGTGCCCCACGCTCCTATCCCAGTCTTCTGGGTTGGAATTTGGTGTGAAGTTCTGTCTCGGTCCGCTTCAGTCGGATCTGTAATTTGCGGCGTCCTTCGAATCCCAAAATCTGCACGTATATCTGAAAAGGTATGGTGGGCAGCTATATAGGGTTTTGCCTTAGTCAAACCCCCACTTTGGTGATTTCCACCTCCACGAATAGCCAAGTTGCATTGTAAAAGTAGTGTGTGTGCAGACCTTGTGTGTGTGCAAGATCCTAAAATGAAAGTAAGCAAACTAGAGCAACCTAGAAAGTAAACCCTAATTGCTTGTAAATGATAATGTAAATTCTCTAAATCAAGATGCAAAGTGATCTAAAGCATGAATACCAATGATGTAATGAGGCTTATGCAAAGACATGAAAACAACATGAAATCATACCCAACACCAAGGGAGGGGTACAAGCCAATCTTCAGTCGGTGATCCCCTATTGCTCTTCAATGTCTTCAAAGCCCTAAATGGATGAAATGAAATTGATGAATGCTTGATGGATGGATGTTGAATTTTGTTGAAGCCTTCAAAGATCTACTCTTTTGGTGCATAAAAGGTCCCTGAAACCAAAAATTTGGATCCTTTCAAATGAAGAAAGAGAGCTCTTATATATGAAACCCTAGGTCTTAATTTCAACTTTTGGCCAACCTAGAGATTGAATCTCCCGCCAATTTCTTGGGGTTAAGCTTAATTTTATGATTGGATTGCGCTCCTAAAATTTCAGGAAGAATGTCCGGGACCGTGTGCACTCCGGGCGCCATGGTCCCGTCAACTTTTCACCAAATTTTCAGGGCTGTCGGATATGATGATTTTAGAGAGAATCCTGAAGTTACAAGTGATTTCGAGATGTTTTGACCCCCGAAATCAAGCCCCCAAGTTCAAAATAGGACCTAATTAGGGTTTTTGATTAAATGATGTATTGGAGGAATAAAATGAAAGGGGCACACTTTAATGAAAGGGCCCAACTTTATGATGTGGAAGATGATGAAATAGGACCTTAGACCTAATTAATTTGATTAATTAAGTGCTAAAGGGGAAATGCGATGCAAAGTGCAAGATGCGCCAAGGCGGGTGCTAAACTAGGTGTGAAATTGTACCACCCTAGCAAGTGCGTACAATTTATGATGCTACACAAATATTAGTACATTAACAAAATTTAGGGAAATGCATGTTGATCATGCCAAAATTCAAAAAAATGAAACAAAAAGAGAGATATCTCTAGAGGCTCAGACAAAACCAGCATCCGTCTCCTTAAGCACTATTGCCTCAGGTTCGATGTCATCCTCCTCCTGTAGATTCTGCTCACTTTCTTAAGCTTTCTAACAAAGAACTACTTTCAACACCACAGGGCACTCCATCCCACACTCTACGTGGACGTCTGAGTAAGCCATTTCCTTCGAGAGACAATCATCATTCATAATCTATTATTCACCTATATGTACCATTACGCATCCAAGATCCCTTGATCAAGATCTTGAACCACCACAAATTAATTAACCTCAACTTCTACTCCCAAGGACATGTAGCAATTTTGTGGCAGTGGGGTATGCAAATTGGCATCGATATTATCCAGGACAACATCAATCTCATAAAGAAAATAGTTCTTGAAGATCATTTGAGCTATTTTCTTTACTCATTACTTACTCAACCCCATATATACCAGCATGATGACGAACATGGCCATGATATAAGAGTTTACCCAGTACCTGTGTTAAGCTCTGATAAAATCCCCATCCAAAATTGTTTTTACAATATGCAGTATTAGCGGGTGCTTCATGGCCATGACTGCTAGTAGATGATTATCAAAAATTTCCCCCAAGAAAGCCATCTATCAGTTGGTGGACTCCAGCATTACAGGCGTATCCATCCCTAGAAACCCTAGCACCCTATGCCCAATCACACCGCTATAGCTCAAACTCACTAGGCAGTATTCAAAAAATAAGAATGGGCTGCTATAAATAGGCCAAGCTTACATTCTAATGATCGCCAAGGTGACATAAGATGTCCTAGCACTTACTGATTTTTAATGAATCCTCATGTTCACCAACTTATATGCCATCCCACATTATGTTGAATATCAAATCCAAGCTTGCTTGTAAAGTAAGGAAAACAATTATCTCATTGATCAAGAAGGATGAGGGTGATGTGTTATGTAGGAATTTCAAGCATAGTTGAGGTATGATGTTTTCATGGTACTATATAATTATGTAGTGACAGACTGTGTTGCTGCTTTAGCTAGATTGCGCACTATCACATTCCCTTCCTGGTAGATGTGACTTATACGAAATTCCTCCAAATCATTCAAAAGAATTATTTGATTGGTCAGAGCCATTGGTTGAGGATCCAACATGGAGTTTCATTTTTCCTAATCGCATTTACCACATTTAGGGAGTCACCTTCCAAATAGATTTTTTGGGCCCCACTAAAAATCTGAACCTGTAGGCCATGTAATGTAGCATGAAACTCTGCTAAATTGTTTGTAGAATAACCAATGTGTTTTGAAACTTCCATTAGGGAATTTCTGAATTCATCACAGATAACACACCCAATGCCACTAGGGCCTAGGTTGCCCAAAGAAGCCCTATCAAAATTAATCTTGACTGAACTAGGATTAGGTGTATTCCATTGAACCAGGTGTCTGCATAAAAGTGGTGGGTTGGAGGAACTATTCCCAAACAAACGTAGAATAGAAAGAATTGGGAAGGTGAGTATTAGTCTACAATCCTAACCTTTGTATACATTTTTCTTTAATGTCTTCCCTTTTGTGGATTCATTGATTAGAGAAATCATAGAGGTTTTTATCTTTTGTCATAGGGCCTTTGAAGCCATGAGCTTGTAATGAAAAATGCGCCTGTTGCACTCCTTCCATAATTCTCAAATCAAAAGGGATGGGATAATTACCCATATATCCCCAAATACAGCCTTCAAAGGTTTTTGTGGCTATATTTTAAACCAGACGTCAATCCCAGCTTGGAATGGGCAATAAAGGTTTAATTTTTGCATGAAATCACACCAACACTTTAATCTATTGTACTATTACTAATTATACATTAGTAAAAACAGATGTCTAAGAAGCCTTTTATATATATTTTTTCATATTTTATAATGCTATTTTTATTTTCAATTTTTGTTTGTTTATAGAAACCCGTATAATTTATTGCTATATTTTCATTATTTTTAATACCTATAAATTTTTGTGATATCTTGTCCTTAGTTATATTTAGATTATTTTAGTTATTATCCTTTCCCTTTCTCTTTTTTTCTCAATTTGGATAAAATATAAAATTATTATAGTTTTATTATTTTTCTCTCTTTTTTTTGTGTTAATCTTTTCTTTCTAATTCTTTTATGTTTGAATTATTATCTAAAATCAATACCAAAAGATTAGGTTGCAGAACTACTTCACAGAGCTTCATGAGATACAACTATGTCATAGAGATATTCAATGCACAATTAGTATTGCTTAGAAATCATAAATTATGATCATCATTGAGGACAAAGAAAAACAATTAGGGTTTGATAGTTTTGTGCAACCTCCAGTGGATAATAAGAATAGTAACAACCCTTTTGACAGATGAAAATTGCATAAGAATTAAGATCATTTATTGAAGCAAGGATGAAAATTGGATAAAAGCAATGGAAGAAGGATAAAATCAGATAGAAAAGATTAAGACATGGGAATTAGTTACTAGAACTAAAGACAAGAATATTATTGGAACTAAATGGGTTTTTAGGAATGAATTAAATAACAAAGGTCTGGTTGTCAGGAACAAGGCTAAATTAGTTTACAAAGGAAATTCACAGCAAGATGGATTTGATTATGGAGAGACTTATGGTCCAGTTGCAAGAATTGAAGTGGTATGACTATTTATGGTCTAATCTGCACACAAGAACTACAAAGTATATCAGATGTATGTCAAACGTACATTTCTAAATGAAGACCTAGAAGAGGAAGTCTACATTAAGCAGCCTGATGGAATTTTTTTTTCAGAAGACAAAGACATGGTTTGTAGAATGAAGAAATCTTTATATGGACTAAAACAAGCCCCTAGAACATGGTATGCTAGATTAGATAGATATCTTTTAAAGATTGGTTTTAGCAAAGGTAATGTTGTTAGTAACTTAAATTACAAAATTGAGCAGGGTGACATATTTCTTATGATATCTTTTTTGGAGGTGAATAAATTCTATGCATGAAATTTGCTAATGATATGAAGAATGAATTTAAAATGTCTATGATTGGTGAGATGAAATTTTTCTTTTGCTCAGACTGAGAAAGGTATTTTCATTTGTTAAACTAAGTATGTGAAGGAGTTACTTAAGAAATTTGGACCTGAGAATTCTAAACCTGTCGATACTCCTATGATAAGCGGTTGTGAATTGTCAAAGGATGATGAATCTCTTAGAGTAAATCCAAGCAGATACAAATCGATGATTGGTGGATTGTTGTACCTAACTCAAACTAGACCTGATATAATGAACATTGTTTGTATTACTTCTAGATTTCACTCAGATCCTAGAGAAACTCATGATATTGGTGTTAAGAGGATATTCAAATATTTGGTATGTAAAATAGAGTTTGGGCTATGGTATCCAAAGAATGATGACTTCATATTATGTGCCCATATAGATTTTGATTGGGCAGGAGATGTTAATGATCAAAAGAGAACTACTGGTGGTGTATTCTTTCTTGGAAAGAAGTTGGTTTCATGGCTTAGCAAGAAACAATCACGCACTTCATTGTCTAATGTTGAAACAGAGTACGTAGTTGCTGCTACCAATTGTACTAAGATTTTATGGATAAAACAAATGCTGAAAGATAGTGGGTAGGTAGAAAAAATAATTTTTTGAAATAAGAGATCCAATAGATAAGAAGGGTAGGTAACCAGAAAATTGTTTTATTTTAAAGAACAATTAGTAGTTTAATTTTTTAAGAGTTTCCTATATTATGATGAACACCTACATAGGGTAGTTAGTATTTCCAATAAGGTGTTTTTATAATTTTCTAGTAAATTTATGCCACGTGCTTATTAGCTCGTTATGCTAAAGTTTTAAGAGTTAATCTAATTATTACATAAACTAGTTAATATTTTCAAGGTCTTTTTAGAATAATTTTGCACAAAACCTGTATGTGACAAATAAGTGATTCAATAGTTAAAATGGTAGGTAAGGTCATCCAATAGTTACATAGGATGCTTAAGATTTCAAAGGAGTTGTTTCTATAATTTTCCAATAAACTTATGGCCCATGGGAAATAAGTGTTGACTAGTTAAGTTAGGTAGTTGGGAAATAATTTTTAATGGTAAATGGGTAATTAAGATTTCCAAGGAGTTGTTTCTATAGTTTTCCACTAAACTTATGCCCCATGGGAAATAAGTAACAAAATGGTTATGTTGGGAAGGCCATAACTTTTAATGTGAGTGTTCTATTGATGGACCATTTTAGAATACCCCTCCTATTTGCAGTTTTGACATGTGGATATCTTGTTATGTTGCAACCTTATTTTTGGAGATGTTCAGTTATGCATAGGTTCTTTTCTCTCGGGTTCCTAATCTATGTTCTCCTTCAGTGAGCATTTGATGCTCCTTGCGGATTATGATGTCCTTGGACTATCAATGATTGTGTGGTTACCTGGTGATGCATGTAATCTTTGTGTCTAATTCATTATGATCACTTGATGTGCTCATGTGTTATTATATTTTATGTGATGAGAGTGAAATGATGTTTTACTCAATGTTAATCATGCTTTAAGTTAATGGCAATGATATTGATTAAATGTTAGTTTAATGTGACTTTGACATTTAAAATATATTTTAAGATAAATTAATGATGTGAGTTAAGTTACTAATTTTTGAGATATTGATGTGCATGTTAGAACTAAGTGATGATGTATGTTAATTTAGGTAAATGCAATTAATTAACATTATGTAATATTTTATGTGCTTCATCTCTTTATATATTATTAAGGAAATTTTATGTGCTTTGGCTCTTTAAATTTGCATGCATAGGTATCCTTTATATTTATTGAGTGGTTGCAGGTACCAAGTATCAACTCCACCTCACATCATAAATTTGAGCTTACCCTCACTAACAGTGGGTAAGGAGAGATAACACATTGGCCAAATTGTCACTAAACCATACCCATCATACTATATTGAGTATAATTTACCAGGTGAATACTAGTACAAACTTAGATACCATGTTTGATAATGTTTATAATACCTTGAATCTCTTTTCTGGTTGACCAGTAAAGAGTACTTGCACATTTTTATTTAATTGCATTTTATTATCAATTTTATTTGTGAAAATTAATTCTAATGATTTTAATTTGAATTTCATAATTGGAAATCAAATATGTCTTATGTGTATTTATTTTATTAGCATTTGCATAATTAGGGTGTATGGATGATTTTGGGAAATCAAAATGTTATTTCCTTTTATTAATTTTATTAATTTTCAAAAAGTAATTTGTCAGTTGGGTTTTAATTGAGTAAATTAGAATATTTTTCCAATTACTTTTATTTGATATTTTTGAGCTCTCAAAACCCTCCTTACACTTGATTTTTAGAATGGAGATTTTGGAGTGGATTCTTGGAGAAATTTTGTTGGCGGTGTTTTGTTGGATTAGTAATGGCAAGGAATTCATTTTGCTCCATGAATTTGAGCCTTCTTTTGGGTTTTGAGAGGTTTTATCTTTAATGTTTTGTGAAAAATTGAGGCAAGAAGATCATAAATTTCTTTATGTTTTAATATTTTCAATTTTAATGATATGTTTGATGAGTGTATGTTATTAAGGGTTAGTTAGTCCCTTTTTTGTTTTGAGAAATGCCTTCTAGTATGATGATCTCCTCAATGTTTTCTTCCTTCTTAGCATGGTAGGTTAGTGGCTCTTGGGTGACCCTATTTTCTCTTGTGTGCTTCTTAGAGATGTAACTGAGTAATCTACCTGATTTAACTTGAGTGTCTTTGGCTTAACTCTTATTGAGTATTGTATGTGTACTATGTGAGTTATTCTTTGATGATAAAGAATGAAATGCATCATGTTCACAAGATGTTAAAAAATGTTGACATGATTGCTTCTTTTATTGTACATCTACCCTTGTGAGAATGCATGGTTGCATATGTGAAATGAAGTACTCATGAGCGAAGGACATGTGAATTATCATAATAGATCAGTTGGGTCAATGAACTACTTCCCCAAGCTTGCATTATTAATTGTATTCACATGAAAATCCGTGTCTTATTGTCTTGTGTCATTGTGAAGCAGTTGAATTAGTCCATTTGCATCACATTTATCTTACATTTGTGGCTCATGATTTATTGTTGACCCTACCCTACATAAGGGTTGTGATTGAGTTAGTAATGTGCATCATGCATCATAATAACTTTGTGTAGATGTGGCTTAGTGCTTTTATTACATTGACCTTATTTGGTATGTGGATATCATTATATCATAGCCTATGGTAGTGTTTTGTGATATTTGTGCATGTCCCTTGTGTGGGTAATTCTTGTTTGGATGAATGATCCTATATAAGTTAACATTAAAACTACCCTCGTATTGAAATGATAATGTACCTTGATTAAGCCTCATTTGGGAATCCATAATAAATGTGATCATGTGTACCATAAACTTGTAATTGTAACTCTCCTTGTGAATGTGGTTCTCTAAGTGAGTCTGGTACGTGCATTAAGTGTGCCACTATGGATGTGTTAGAAAACCCCTATAATTGTCTCCTTTCTTAATGAGTTGATTGTATTACATTTCATCACATTTAAAAGGTAAGCATTTGCAAGTTGAGTAGAGTGCATAGTTGTGTGCTTCAGTGCTTAAATGTTGCATAGTATTGGAGTCGTAGATGACTCATCTACGTCATGTGTTTGGGTATGCTCTCTAATATAATTGGGATGCTATATTATTGGGTGTAATGTATCAAATACTCTCTTAAATGTGGCTAATATTAGTCACTCTATTATGTGGAAGTGTTTCATGCTTGATGATTTATTTTGGTTATTGTTGAAATGTTCCACATGTTGTAAGGACTAGCACTGATTTTTATTTTTATTTTCTTATGTCTGGTTTAGTTACAAAACTCTCCTATTTATCTATTTTGTGACCCTTGGTCACACTTGACTTATTGTTGAAATTGCATGAATTCTTATGATTTAGTGTTGAATTTGATAATATTCCCTCTTGGGTGTTCCTTTTTAAGTATCATGGTGGCTATTCCAAATGTTTCAAATTATTGGTCTTGAGTTATGTTAAGTGTTGTTCTCTATCATGTTCACTATGAATCGCTAATAACATGTGCAAGTGAGTACTTTGCAAAGAATGTACTATATATGTATGTAGTGCTATTTAGTGTAATGGTTAGATTAGGGTATCTTCATTTTTTATGTGTATGAACTCTTTTGAGTTGTGTGTAAATAATTATAAAATGTATTACTAAATCATAGGTTTTTGCATAGTAATGCATTAGTTAAAGTTTTGTTGAATTGTAAATTCTCTACCCATTGTGAAAATAAATGTATACATTATGTAGTAATTGATTGGTCTGAATGCCACGTGCTCATTCATTCATGAAGTGTATTTAGATATACTTGAATGTGCTTGTTATATTATTGTAAAATCTCATGATCTAGTTGGTAAAATCACATGTCTTCAACATGTCTAATTTTTATTGATATTAGATAGTTGGGTGTGACTTAATTCACCAGCAACACTTTCTTTTGTTTGGGTAGTCTTGAGACCATATCTTTAGTATTTGGGAACCTATTATTTGTATATTAGTTACTATAATTATATATGTATCTATCTCTTGTTGGAATACCCATCAAGGTAGGCCCTGTGATTGGAGAAGATTTCCATAGTAGCCTTCAGGTATTCCTAGCTTAAGGATGGAAGAGGGTGTAGTCCTTGTGTGATATGTTGGATATTCTATGTGAGTTCCTTGTTAGTGCATGATGTTGATCCTTGTGGAGGTTCCTTATCACCCTTTTTGATCATGAATTCATGATCAATTTGGGTGGTTTAATAATATTTTGGTCATAGTTGAGCTTGAAAATAACCTAGAATCATGTTTTTCTCCTATGCCTAGTGTTTAGTGTGTTGTCTTCCTAGAGGATCTTGGGGTTGTTGAGCCTTCTTAGTGTGACAACCACTTTTTGTGAGTGGTAGTTTCCATATTCATGCCTCTTTTAAGCACTATGTTGCCCCTAATTCTCAAATAGAAGCATATTTTTTGAGGAAATCCTTACCAATATATAACAATATTTGAGGAAGTGAGAGCTTTTGTAGGAAGCATTCACTTAATGATAATGATGGTACTTTTCAGTCTTGTGGGATTAGTTTTTTTTCCCTAACTTTTGGTTTATATCCCTAAGGGTTAAGTGTCTTGGTCTAAGAAGAGACCATAGCTAGTTCAATTTTGTGTTTTGTTACCTCATAAAGAGTTGAAGTGGTAGGATTTATGTTGTTCTTAGTTGAGTTTGTGGCCAGATGAATTTTAAAACACCTATGTTAGTCTTGGGGTAGGAATTTGAGGTTGTTGATGCCTTGTTGATTGTGTGTTTGTTCCCTAATTTAGTTGCAATGGCAATTGGTGAGAGTTGTGGTCTAAACTTTGAGAGAGATAAATGGTTATTCTTGTGTGATTGTCGTGTTGGAAGGATTTGTTAGAAGCATGAGCTTGTATGGTTGTTATTGATGTCAAACCTTGTTATCCAAATGGATATTGGTCTGGATATGTATTGTCAGACCTTGGTTATCTGGATAGAGTTTGATGTGGATACTCTTTTGGTGTTGGTTGTGATATCTTATACTTGGGGTGGTTCAGAAAGCTTTTAGTGCCCTTTAGATATGTTATTAATTGCATTGTGGTTTGGTGGATCATGTTCTTTTGGTCCAGATATGTGCTAGAATATGTGTTGAGGTGATTATTTGGGTCTCACTTTGGCTTGTGGAGATTCACATGAAGCATTTTGCACCGAAAGTGGTTATGTGGCCAACTGGTTGATTATATCTACACGTTACGCTTAATTTGTAATTTCTTTTGGGATATGTGTTAATGTATGTGGGTTGTCAGATTGTTTATGGGATGATGTATTATGATATATTTTGGTTCCCTCTTTCTCTTGGAGTGGACCCATTAAGTATTTTTGGTTTGGGTGGCTTATTTTGTCTTGGCCCACCCTTGTTTAAGATTTCAATGGTGTATCTCATATTTAAGATGTGTGAAAGAATGATTTGAGTATGTATGAGAAGTGATTTGTGTGAGAAGTGTATGAAAATTATTTGTAGGCATATTTGAGTTTGTGATGATGCGAAAGATAGTTTGGGAAGAGCTTTGAATTTGATATATTCTACAAGACACAATGTTGTGATAGTGAAGATTGTCAGATATGTTTGCCATTTTTTTGTCACTTGATTATTGTTCATGGACAATTTCATGATTAGTAGAATCATTCTCAATTTTAGTATAACTATTTCATTCATTGTTGATTGATAGTGGGCGCTTTGGCAACAATTTGTATCTTGTCTTGAAGAAGCGTTCTTTAGTTGCACAAGTCCATTGTGTGTTTCCTAAGGTTGTGCGCCTTAGTTCTGCAAGTCCTTCAGGTATTGGTGCTCCTTGGCTATAAGCCTAAAAATTTGTAAACATTGTTATTATATTGTGAGTTAGATTCTCACTATGGTTTTTCCCCGTTTGGGTTTTCCACATATATCTGGTGTTCATGTGTTTCTGTTTGATGTGTTTATAATTAAAGTGCTAATATTGAATAAGTTTATTAATAATTTTTTAATTTTTTTTGAATTGATTCACCCCCATCTTAGTTATAGTGGGTGTTCAACAATTGGTATTAGAGCAAGTTTCCTCTATGGAAAGCTTAATTGCTTGAGGTAGATCTAAAGATGGTGCGAGACTTTCATGTTAAAGCTCCAATGTTTGATGGAACTAGCTAAAACTATTGGAAGGAAAAAATGGAATCATATTTGAAAGCATTGTAGAATGGAATCTAGGAGATTATCTAGACTAGTTAGCAACAACCTCCTAATGGACCATCAACTCTAAATGAGATTAAGGATCAAGAAACAAATGCAAAGGCTAGAACAATTTTGATCAACTATCTTAGTGATGAAGTTTGTAGCAAAGTCAAAGGAATGAAGGAAGCTAAGGGAATCTAGAATGAGTTGAGTTATGAATGTGACTTGAAGACATAACAAGCAAGACTCTTGAACCTAAAGAAGAAGTTTGAAGGTTTCAAAATGTTTGATGATGAACTTATTGAGAGTTACATACATAGAGTAACTGATATAGCGGATGCTATACGAGCTGTTAGTGGAATGCTTGAAAAAAGTGATGTTATCAGAAAGATCCTATTTACTTTGAGAGAACCTAGAAACCAAAGAAGTGTGTAATTGAAGAATGTCATGATCCGAAGAACTACACAATTGATTATCTTATTGGTACATTGTCTGCCTATGAGATTGGTGAGATGGAAGATACAAAGTCCTATCGAAGAGAAGCTACATTTACTGTTTCAAAGATATAAGGAGATGAACCAAAACTAAGTGAAAACCTGGATGAGATAGAAGCAAACTTTGTGAGAAGGATAAAGTGAGAAATTGGGAAGCACAAAGATAAGTTACCCTTGAAATGTTTTAATTGTGGAAGAATGTGTCATTATTCTTCAAAATATACACATAAAGAAGATTATAGAAAGTCAGAGGAAGATGAAAATAAAAGTAGGACTAGAAAAAATGACTTTAAGAAAAGAATGGATGATAAAGGGGAAAGGAGTTTGTATTCTTCTAAAGCACACTAAACTGAAGAAGAAGATATTGAAGACTCGCATAAAGAATCCCTATTTTTGGCAATTGAAGAGAAGTATCGGGAATGTATTGGAAGATCAGAAGAGAAGACTACTCTGCATGCTAAAATTGAACCTAGATCATGGGTCATTGATCCAGATGCTCAAATCACATGACCAAAGATAAAGACAAGTTTATTACCCTGAAGAAGTATGATGGTGGATCTGTAAAATTTGTGGGAGAGGAAGTTGCACTAATCTATGAGATAGGAAGTATCTCTATTGATGGTAAACATAAAACTGATGGTGTTTATTATGTAGAGGGATTGAGACATAGTTTGTTGAGTGTTAGTCAAATGTGCAATAGAGGTTATGAATTTGTGTTAACAAAAACTAGATGTATGATTAGACAAGGTAAAACTAGAAAATTTGTAGCATAAAGAATCATGACAAGTGGAAATATTTATTACACATAGGATAAAAATGGAAACTTATTTTATCTGAGCTATAGTAATGAATCCTGGTTATGGAAGAAGAGAATGGGCCATGTTAACTTTGACAACATGATATTGATCAATAATTTTAAAGTAGTGAGAGATTTACCAAGGATTATCAAACCTATTGACATTGTGTGTAAGAAATGTCAGTGAAATCAAACAAGGAGAAGTTTCAAGAAGAAGGAGTATTCTACATCACACCCATTGGAGATAATTCACATAGACTTATGTGGACCTACAAGGACATGTGGAATCAATGGTGAAAGGTATTTTATGCTACTCATTGCTGATTTCTCTAGAATGAAATGGGTTACATTTTTAAGGGAAAAATATGAATCTTTTGAAAGATTTAAAGTTTTCAAGTCAATGGCAGAGAATTAGGTTGATGATAGAATCAAGTGTTCGAGATTTTATAGAGGTGGAGAATTTAATTCAAATGAGTTTGACAATTTTTGTGAGAGGTATGGGATTAGGAGACATATTTCTACTCTGAGAACCCCTCAATACAATGGCGTGGTAGAAAGGAAGAACAAAACTATTATTGAAATGACTCAAACTATGATTAAAGATGCTGACTTGACTAACATTTATTAGAAAGAAGTTGTGTATACTACTGTTTATAGTCTTAACAAATTTTGGATAAGGATAAATCATACAAACACACATTATGAGTTATGGTATGGAAGACCACCTACTCTGAAGTTTTCAGAATGTTTAGAAGAAAGTGTTCTATCAGAAGAGATGACAATGATCTTGGAAAGTATGATACCAGAGCTGACAAAGGTATATTCTTGGGATATACAAAAAACAAGGCTTGCTAGTGCTACAATAAAAGATTAAACAAGATAGTGGAGAGTACCTGTTCATCCTCAATTAGGTTTGAAGACCTAAAGTGAGGCATTTGGGAAGCTCCATATGGGTGGGGCCTGTTGCATCCTATGGAATGACCTCCGATATTTTAGAAGATAACTCTTCATTATTTAGAAAGCGAGGTTGGAAAGGGAAAGAAGGCATCCTAAACCTAACCCTATCTAATAACAGAAAATAAACTCAAAAAAGTAGGGAGATCTTCATAAACGCTTGCAGACAATGGGTAACTAAGACTGACCATTGAGTGTATGAGGCACAACACATCACAATCCCTTTAATATTAAGAAAATAATAGGGAATATGAAGTAAATCTGACATAAAATACAATATTCCAATCCAATATATGGCTCGGGCATTTGTAAAGGCAGAGCTCAATAGACAATCTTATGATTCTAAATATGACCCTTTTTAGTTTTTCAAGAATCCAGTATAATATGGAATTTATTTTATGCATACAAAGGATTGTGACCTATGCACATATTAGCACATAACATTATATAGGACATCAGAGAAAGGCAACATGACATAGTTTTATATTTAGAATAATATTAAGGCTCAACTGTCAATTTTATGATTTTACAAAACCCAACCAGATCACCTAAACCTTGGAAGAAAATAAGATCCGATCAAATCATATTCTTTTTTGAAGAAAAATTGATGTTTAATCATCCTCTGTCTCTAGCTTTTATAGCCTCTTCTATTGTAGGGAAGATAAGATTTTCTTTTCACTATAATTCAAAAAAATTTGATTTGAAATGACAATATCTAATCACTTTCACACTATAAGGTTGTGAGTTACAAATTTTCACAAATCCTTTGCATGTCGGGCACGTAGGTTGTGTCGTGTTTCTGTATCAGATTTTGGGAGCCTCAAACTCTGCATGGACTTCCTCAATAAACTTGTAGACATCACTAGGAAATGTCAAGGTTGGAACTTGACCACCCACCATATGTGGTGTGCCATCTGAGAATCGAGAAGCTCCTTATATTGTATGATCCCTTTCCTCCATCAGGCCAACACGTGGCGTGTTATCAGAAAGAAGATGGAGAAGTAAAGTTTTTGTTCGCAGAGACACACAAAATCATAGTGTGTCCTATTTGGCTTGCCATGCAATAAGGAACAAAGCTATCCATTTGAAAGAAAAGGGTCAAAAGACCAACCTCTATAAAAGGTTTATAGTTCTGGCGATTTACAAGGGACTAACCCCAAAATCTTTGATTTTGTAGACCACTACCTTAGACACTTCCGATTGGATTGATGAACTTTGCCGCGAAGAGTCTGAAAAATATGCATACTCCAAAAATTTTTGAAGAACAAAGCTCTTGCCACTAGAGACAACCATGAAATATTTTACATGAAATTTTTTAAACTTTGCAAAAAATGTAGTCTTACCATACCACAACTTGCAAAAGTTGAATGTTAGTTGGAAACACTTAAAGTATACATCAACAAAAGTTGTCCAAAAGAAAGGAGGGCACTTAAACCAAAAAATTTTCATGGAAGGGAGGATAAAATATGACATAAGATGAAAGAAAATGTTAATGGTAATAATATTTTTCACGATATGAATTAGGTTTCTCTTTTTGAGGCCCTTAAATTGTGATGACAAATACCCAAAATTTCAGAAAGCCATAAGTTATGGTGAGCTTCCCTATTACTCGTGTATTTGCATTGTGATAAGTTTATTTCTCCTTATATGAAGATAGGCAAAGTAATAAATGCTGGTATATCTACATGATTGGACCTATCCTCCTAAACCCAACCGGATAAAGCCTTTCTACTAGATGGACAAGGATATCACTCTAGTCCCCTTCAAACATCACTCTACTACTAGATAGTCATCTATAGCCTTGATAGAGTTATCCATATCACCTCTTTTACCTTTTGATAAATTTAAATTTATTTCTTCTCTTTCTGCTTCCTCTTTTTATATTATAAAGAGGTTGGGTGTCCGAGTGGTAGCAGGAGTGGCCTTTAGATTTTTCACTTATCCCGAGAAGTATTAAATTGCCACCTCATCATTCATGGAGGTATTAAATGTAAGATTATCATGTGAATCTTATGGGAACACCACCTATACATGATAAGACATTCTAAAAGATTACATATCATTATAATCACGAGTTAAGAATGACAACAAGATCATCACGGATTTTTTACTATAAAAGATAATATTAAAACATTAATACTCACTTCGCCTAAAGCATGTGATTTACATCATCCCTTGTCACCAAACAATAGAATGTTAACTCTTAGTGCCCACTATCCTTGGGGATTTCTCTAGACGTCATCCAATTCTCAAGAAAACCTAATAAAATAAAATTCTCTAATAAATCCTACTCGTGTAAGCAGTGCAATCGTCTATAAAATGGGGCCCATGTTAATTACAATTATCATCCTAAATTAGTAGAGTAGTGAGAGTATAAGAAAACCTTTAGAGATGGATACACCTATGAGGTTGACAAATTTTAAGAAACAAAGGCCCTTTCTAGGGTAGATAAGCTATTCTCACCTTGAGTATCTTCTCGGGACCAACAACGACCTCATCATAACAACTATAAAATGAATACGGGGAGCCAACTTCCTGGCTAGTGAGGAAAGATACCAAGTGAACTCAAATATCTCATCCTACATCATGGGTTCTCTATTGGACTTTGGAGACCCAAAGGATGACATAGCCAAAATGACGTAGGGTTGTTTTAGGAAACAGTATACTAGCAACTTGGAACAAATTTTGGAGGTGGCATGATATGCAATAGTCTTGCCTACCACCACTAACCTGAAGGCACACCTTGAATGAGATGTCATGGTTCATTAAAACTCATTTATCACCAAATTTTGCACCATGAGCATAGGGAGCATCGAGAATATTATGGTCTAGCTTGTGGGTTTCTTTGTAAGATTACCAGAATAGACCTTGATTTTGATGCTTGTTGGATTGGGGAGTTCCGAGTCATGGTGGATGATTATGGGTGGGAAAATAATGAGAGAATGAGGGAGGAAGAGGTCCTAGTGATGAAGGACGAGGAGGATGACAACCATGACTCATATGATCTTGATGAAAATTAGTCCCCTCTGGTGTGCTGTGCTAGTGTTGGTGCTGCAAAAAATTGAATCAATGGGATTTTGTTTTTATTTTTGTTTTTTGAAAGATGGTGAATGCAAGTTGTAAATATAACTCTCTCTATATATAATAGAATCTAAATATTTTGTCAAACTATCTCTTTTTACATGCATGAAAAGTAGTTAATAATTTTTTTTTTCTTTCTGCACACTTTGAATTCATAAAACTCTTATGCTTTAATGATTTAAAGATAAAAGACAAATTCATTGTATATAGTAACCAATGAATGGGTAGAAAAATACCTGAATCCACGCTTACCATTCATGGTGGTTTGAAAGAATTTGTGTCCTTTACCTTAAAGATACTTTGAAACTTTTAAGAGTGATCTTGTAGTCATAACCAAACTGAGATGAATCCTAAAAAAATGATACTTTATTAAAGCTATACACAACGTTAAAAACAAGATTATGCAGTATAATTTCTTTGAAAAATAAAAATTAACCTACTTCTATGATTTAAAAAAAAATTAAACTAAATAAATCCATTAATAGGATTTTCTAAATAACTCCCATTTCTCCCTAATCTTATGTAACTCTCGTACTTGTGGGTGTGAATCAAAAAATAAAGGGGTGATAAATTTTTGGTACGTCGGGAACTTTTTATTTTATTGCAAAAAGGGAAAAGAATAGCTAAGGAAGTATTACTATTTAATGAAAAATAGGTAAAAGACCTTACCTCTGATAAGTCATCATTGTGCTCAAAAAAAGGAAAAGTTGAAACAATTTTACCTGCTTGTTGCACCAAAAATCTTATGGGGCATCCACGTAGGGGTACAATGGGTATTTTCACCTGAGTTGTCGAGTCGCCACTAACTGTCACTTGTTCTGAGCTTGTTTGGTATCCTTTGAGAGGGGATGCTACAGGTTTGAACCTTGCTTCAAGTGAATTACAAAACAGTCCAATCTCATCCCAGATTTGAGAATCATTCATATCGGTTTCATCTTGGTAGGCCCCTTGGGTCTTTTTCTTTCCCTTTAGAGAGATATGGGCCTGTTCTTCATCAGTTTCATTATCAGTTGTCACTCAGTCTTTGGGATCCAAGGCTTGTTCGAAGATTTTTGTTCATAGTTCGGATGACCAATTAACCTCCAGACCACCGATCTACCTTTGTAAAGTGAAATCATTTTGGGTTGAGTGAAGTTGGACAAAAGATATTTTTCTATTAAAAGAAGAGAGAAAAGCAACTCTTGAATAAAATCTACCTCTTCAAAGGTAATATCTTGTTCTACAAGAACTTCCTTGTCTGCTTGATTGGAGACTAGGATTAACAATCCCCCTCTCTTCTTCCTTATGTATGAACTGGGGAACTTGTCCTGATAAAATTGGTAGAACATTATTTCTTCATCAATGGCATTTAATTGGTTTTGTATATCATACATGATCTATCTAGCTATCAGAAGAAACTCTTCCTTAGGATGTAGGGCCATAATCGGGCTCTCTTACAAGAAACAATAAGAATAAATTTCCATCGCATTTTCTTGAGATTACCAACCCAAAGTAGGGTTATTCGAGCTCCCATTGGGCATGCCAAGAAAATACTATTGAACCCCAATTAGTTTGAAGACATGAAGTGGGGCACTCGAGAAGTTATATAGGGGTGGGGTCCATTGCATCTTGTGGAACGAACCTCCAAGATTTTAGTAGCCGACTCTTCATTATTTAGAAAGAGAGGTTGAAAAGGGAAAGAAGGCATCGTAAACCTAACCCTATTGGATAACAGAAAGGAATCTCAAAAAGACTGACCATTGAGCAGACAAGGCACAATATATCACAATTCCTTTAATATTGAGAAAATAATAGGGCATAGTAACTCTGACATAAGACACAATATTCCAATCTGATTTTATGGAGGGTGTTCATAAAGATAGAGCTCAACAAACAATCTTACAATTCTAAATACAACTCTTTTTAGTTTTGCAAGAATGGTATAATCTAGAATTCATTTTATGAGCATGAAGGTTTGATGTATGCACACTATTCATAACCTCATAAAGAAAAATTTCAAAGAAATGAAAATAGAATCGGACAGACAAGATTAGCACAAAATATTATTAAGAACATTAGAGAAAGGAAACATGACACAATTTGCTATTTAGAATAATATTAAGGCTCAATTATCGATTATGTGATTTTATAAAACCAAACCGGATCTCTTGATCAAGTTATTACTTTTACAAAAATGTTTCAAAAAATTTGGATCACTTGTACAAAGGTCCTATCTCTTTCAAAAGTTAATATATTTTGAGTTTTCAATATTTGACCTAAAACTTGGAAGAAAAAAAGATCCGATCAGATCATATTATTATAAGAAAAATCGATGTTTAATCGTCCTCTATCTCTGGATTTTATATCCCCTTATACTATAGTGAAGATAAAATTTCATTTTTGCCACCATTCAGAAAGATTTGATTTGTAATGACAATATCTGATCACTTTCATGCCGGAAGGTTGCGGGTTACAAATTTTCCCAAATCGCCAGCATGTCGGGCATGTAGGTTGTGTCGTGTTTCCGTATCAGATTTTGGTAGCCTCGAACTCTGGATGGCCTTGCTCAGTAGATTTGAATACATCCACTAGGAAATGTCGAGGTCAAAAATCAACCACCCATCATATGTGGCATGCCATTGGAGAATTGGGAAGCCCCCTGTATTGTATGATCTCTTTCCTCTGTCGAGCCAACACACGGTGGGTTATTAGAGAGAAGCTGGAGAAGTAAAGTTTTAGTTCGTAGAGACATGCAAAATCACAATGTGTCCCATGGGCCCCCCCATGCAATAAGGAAAGCAACTATCTATTTGAAAGAAAAGAGTCGGAAGACTGACCATTGTAAAATGTTTTATAGTACCAATGTGAAAGTATGCGAAGCATGGGATGAGATTGCCCCAAAACCTATTTAGGAAGCTAAATTTGAGATCATACCTATTGCATGACTACTTAGACATTCATATCAAATTCCTATCACATTCTAAAAATTCATATTTCACAGTCGAGCTGAACTGATTAGGTGTGACAACACCTGTCCCCAACACAAAAAAAGGTCGATTCAGAAGATTGTTCAGCAACTGAGACTAAAAATGGAAAAAGGAGGAAGAAATGCATAATTAAGCTGCCTTTGCACTTGAAGATGATTCAAATTTCAGTCGCCTCTTTCAACCTATTTTTAACATTATGGGCAAGTATTGCCTTGCAGCCACTTCGGAAGATTGGTCTAGTAACTGTAGAGGGGGTTTCTGCAACGACATTTTCTAGATCCTTAAATGTTTTCTCCAAGTATGTTAAATACATTAGGAACACCAAGGTTTACCTCTGTCAATTCAATTTCTTTCGGTGCTAAATGTCTTAGCAAAGCTACCATCACCCATGGATTTGTCCCGTATATACTCTCTATTTTTGATGTTGAATCCGCTTCATTCCTTCTCATTCAACTCTGAATCATCAGAATCATATACGTCAGTGCAATGAATGTCGCATTTATCCTCTCTATATTTCATGTTAAATCTGCTGCATTCCTTGTGGTTCAACTCTGATTCATCAGATATATGGACCACGATCTACCGATAGTTTTCTCACTACAGTTGAGCCATCTGGCTGGTTTTTCTTAACCTTCCTAGCATGTGAAGTTATACAAATTTAAGTCTAACTACTGTTAATCCATTTGTCTTAAATTAATCCTCATCTACTCAGCCAAGAAATGCCATACACCTCTTCTCGAAGTAACTATTTTTCTGTGAAAAAAAAAAAGATAAATTACAATATTGTCTACAAATGTTGAGAATGAGTCAATTGAACTAAAAAATACAAACTACAAATGTGAGGTTTGGGATTTACAAGGTTCTACTGAGTTTTGAATTAGGACATTATTTATTTTACATTTAGGGTTTATGTTAGTTGGGTTTATTTCTAGTTTAAGTGTTTCCTTTCTTGACTTCTCCTTTTATCTTGTACCCTCGTATTTTCTTAAAATGTTGCAGGTCATTTTCATTCCCTCATGCTATTGTAGTTGTAGTTTTCAATCCAACTGACCAATTCTCAACATTTGTAGACATTAATTTAATTTCTCTGATTCTTTTTCAAAGAAAAACTAGTTAACTTCTAGAAGGGGTGTATCGAATTCCTTGGCTGTGTGGATTAAAATTAATTTCAGACAAATGGATTGACAGCTGATGTATTTCAAATATCCACTATATGATTCGCATATCCCATGAAATGACTTCTGAATTTGTATGACTTGCCATGCTAGGAAGGCTAAGAAAAGACAACAGATGGCTCAATTGGATTAGTAAGAAAACTATCAGTAGAGCTAAGCACTAAATGAATCATATATCTTTTCTTTTGCTCAGCTCTGATGATTAGGTTGAGATCCTTTTGACAATTTCCTCCATGAAATAACTGTCGTACCCTCATATTCAATTTGACGGCGAAACTCTGTCGAGGTAAGTCATTAATGTAAATAGATTGTTTACTACATTAAGTAATATATATATAGAGTGAGGCAGGCTGTTTTCTAGGTATATTTGATATGTGGAAGCAGCACGATTTTTACTGTGCACCAACATTCTTTATATAGAAAGAAAGAGATATAGAGTTCAAGGTCATAAATAATCCATCTACATTGAGCTGGGAAGAGCTGCCAACTAAGATCTGGCATGATAACCCTAAGGACTTATGTCGACAGGCTATGAGCTGCAAAATGAGAATGTTCTCTCCGCTCCCGCTTCTTCCTGGAAATGAATGGACAAAACTAATGAGTTAATATAAATAATTTTTATAATGCAAAGGTTTTCTTCCAAATAACAAAAATGGTTAATTGAATTCTATTACTTATCTCTAGAGAAATATTTTTATCAGAGCATTTGAGGACTCCAAAATTATTTTATGTACCTGTTTTATGTGCATTTTAGCAAACTATCTACAATATCTCACAAGCGATTCACTTTGTGATATTGAAATTGAAATAATTTAGAAAATAAAATTTCTAAAACATTATTTTATCCGATTTTTTTTTAAAAGATTGATTATCCTAGTCTGGGTCTAGCATGCACACGTAACAGTAAACATTTTCTATTTAAAGCATGATTTCTATGTTTTTCATTCAACAGATTTCTCAATGATCTGAGGTTTAACAAATCAAAAAGATGAGAGTTAACATCCAGATTATTTATACAAACTCTAATATCATATTTAAAAATATAATTTTAACTGCAACACATGGATAATTTGAATCATTTTCACTTTATAGGTAATGAAATTATATTAATAATTCATATATGTAAACAATAGAAAAAATTATATCAGTAACAAAATCACATATTTCTAGTTTGATCTTGTCTTTTTTATGTTGATTTCAAATAATTGCATTTTTCAAGCAATAGAAAACAAGTTTGTTCATGTTCTTTCTTATGATACAAACAATTTTGTAAAATTGAAAAGAAAGGAAAGAGAGACACTTATCAAACATCCTATATTGCCTCTCAGTAATTCAATGTTTGATTTATAATTCAATGTTTGATTTATGACTAAGAAAGTTGAAAATAAAAGCAAGAGAGACACTTATCAAACACTTTATATTGCTTCTCCTTTATTCAATCTCTGATCTACTACTAAGAATGTTGAAAAGAATGGAAAAAGAATCTTTGATAACAATCTCTTTGCACTGACGATTGGGAAAAATCTCTCTGTAGTAATGAAAACTTGATAGCAATATACAAAAACTGTTATCCATTTTTAAGTCAAATTGGGGTGCATGGCTGCTGGTTTACAATCACTACAATATTTTAATAAACATCTTCTATCAAGATGTAAAGAAAATATTTCTAATATTCTCAGTTGAAAAGTATCTACGGTAGGATTGGTGCATATGAGAGAACATAAGTTAGTTCGTGAAGTTTACAATACAATATTCTTTTATGCTTATTGCATATGAGAAAACATAAGTTAGTTCGTGAAGTTTATAATACAATGTTTTTTGCAAACCTAAACACTAAATTAGACAAAAATGCAGAAAAAAAAATAAAATAAAATATCATGGTAATATGAAAAAGGGGAATGTAAATTGAAAGGTTTATTCAAACAAGTAAAGGTCATGAGATAGATGATCGATTTGAATATCATGGCATAAATAGTTGAATGGTTGAATTGAAATTACTCAAATAGATAGTGGGTAGGTAGAAAAAATGATTTTTTGAAATAAGGGATCCAATAGATAAGAAGGGTAGGTAACCAGAAAATTGTATTATTTTAAAGAACAATTAGTAGTTTAATTTTTTAAAAGTTTCCTATATTATGATCGAACGCCTACATAGGGTAGTTAGTATTTCCAATAGGTGTTTTTATAATTTTCTAGTAAATTTATGCCACGTGCTTATTAGCTGGTTATGCTAAAGTGTTAAGAGTTAATCTAATTATTACATAGAGTAGTTAATATTTTCAAGGTATTTTTAGAATAATTTTGCACAAAACCTGTATGTGACAAATAAGTGATCCAATAGTTAAAATGGTAGGTAAGGTCATCCAATAGTTACATAGGATACTTAAGATTTCAAAGGAGTTGTTTCTATAATTTTTCAAAAAACTTATGGCACATGGGAAATAAGTGTTGACTAGTTAAGTTAGGTAGTTGGGAAATAATTTTTAATGGTAAATGGGTAATTAAGATTTCCAAGGAGTTGGTTCTATAGTTTTCCACTAAACTTATGCCCCATGGGAAATAAGTAACAAAATGGTTATGTTGGGTAGGTAAGGAAATATTATTTATTTTCTATTGTTTTAAGAGGATAATGATGGAATTTGTTTTCCCAAAAGGGAATTTCTATGATTCTACAGTAAACATATGCCCTTGGAAAATAAATAATCCAATTGTTATGTAGGGTAGGTAAGAAACATAATATTCATTTTTTTTTTAAAAATATGTAATTTATATTTCCAAAGTGATGTTTCTATAATATTTTTTATAAGCTCGTTTTACTACAAATAAATAAACAAATGACTATGTAGAATAACTTAGAGAAAAATTTATTTATTTTCACAATGTTTGGGTGTCCCCACAACTTAGCCTATCATAAGCCTCACTTAGGGAAATAATAATCCTATGAACATTGATGACAATAGATCAGAAGCCAACATAATTTTATTTCTAATTTTGTTTTAAGGAATAATGATGAATCATGATCAAAGTAAATAAAATAAAATAACATTTAGCTATGATATTAGACTTGAATTATTTATAATAAAATGAAATAAATAAATTAATAGTTTAGTATGTGAAAATTGTGATGAAAATAGTTAAACATGAAAAATGGCTATTTAAATTAGAAAATAGAAACATAAATTTTATTCCATTTTCCTTGTTTCAAAAAATGGGATGGGTAAGGAAGGAAACTCTCTATATTGTTAGTCTTTGTTGTATATTGAGAGACATTAAACTGTCTTTTACATTCAATCACAGGACATGGAAATATTCATGGGTGAAAGATGGAAACAAGATCAAGAAGTGCTTTTCAATTTTTTTCATTGATATATCTAATAGTAAACATAATACAAGAAGAACAGAAGGAGAAAGTATGAGCCAAGGGGAATTTCTGAATCAAGAGTTGAAAACTTTGGTCAGAACCAAAAATTGGAATCCTAAGAAAGATGTCAAATATTTTGGAGATTTAAAGAGAGTTGAGAGTTGAATTTGATAAGTGAAACCGCGTGAATCTCGGATAGGTTCAATAGAGAGAAGTGTCTCAATGAAAGATAGATAGGTTCAATAGAGAGAAGTATATCCCAAGATAGTGCCATAGAGGATTTGTTAGGTCAATTATGAGGAGAATCCCTTCCATTACTTTCAAAATGGGAATAATTGGATGAATATTCACAACTCCAGTAAGGGCGAAAAGAGGTAGACCATTAGAGTGTACCAAAAAAAAACAAAAGGAGAAGAAATTTACTATAACAAATTGTCAAACAATTATAGTTTAGAGTAAAAAAAAATAGGCAAATATCTTTTGGTCTCTTAGGAAAAAAAGACTTCAAAAGTTCATAGTCTGTGCCAATCAGGAAAATAAGAAATAGATAAAACGTTCAATAGCAAATGATTTGAAGCAAGATGAAATAAGTAAACTAATTGGATGGGGTGAACGTTATATCTTAGTCCACAGGCAATAAAGTCCGAAAGCTTTCAACAATGGACTGTCACAAAGACAATAAATAATAAAGACAATGAAATTTCACAGAAGCGCATAATCAGTATGGATATCATAACACATCGGTATGGATATCATAACACTGTGACAAAATACAGTCACTGAATTTTTGAAATAAAGATAGAAACATCTTCATGGTTTAAGACCTTATGGAGTCTTAGGTCACAAGCTCTAGTGACAAGAATAAAAGAGTCAAACAAAGCAGTCTAAATACTGCATGCAGCCATCCAAATATCATTATCAGCATTACCAAATACACGGAAATAAAGAACATTAGCCCCCTGATGAAGGGCATAGTATTCACAGAGAAATTCATGATAAGCTATCACAAAAGTGTAAATATTCAGATGTCACATTCTCAAAATGGTGAGTAAAGAGCAGTCTTTCATGCACCCAAAGGAGTCACAAATTATACTCAGATCAAAGTAAGACCCAAAAGTGACAATAAAAGTTCACTATTGAATTCCCAAAAAATTAAAAAAATGCTCAATCATTTACAGCCTTGCAGATTAGAGAAGCATAAGATTATGAAATCTATCAATACTCAAGTGAATAATCTTCTGATCGAATAGAAACTGATCCATTCAATAAGAGTAGCATATTCAAATATTTTGAATGTATTTTGAAGGAACTCAAACAGTGAAGAATAAAGTAGTGCCTCAAACATGTATAGTGAACAGTCATAATATCATAGACAACAGTCACTCTTAGAATGGCAGCCTTAAAATCACAGTATAGACATAAGCATGGATATAAATTTAAAATATAGAATCCTAAGAAATGACAATTAGCAAAGGAGCAGATCCTAGTGCACAATGAACAACAAGCAAAGATATAGTCATAATGTTTTCATGATTTCGTGAAAACCTAGATTCCGGTTATGACGATTTTTATACAGAAATGAGAAGACTTCAAAACGGAAATACCCTAAAAATCTGGTGAAAACCCAGTTCACCGATTTTCAAAAAACTTTATTAGTCCGCAAAAACATAATACTAAATCAAAGGAACAGATAATGAAAGCACAAACCACAAGGTTCAGCCAGCTATCAATATGATAAGCCTCATGGACAGTCAAAGTGAGGTATAAAGATCATCAAGAGATAATCAAGATTTTGACTAGTTCGTGCAGCCATCATGAGAAAGACAGTCTCTAAAATCAATACCAAAAGATTAGGTTGCAGTCCTACTTCACAGAGCTTCATGAGATAATGGCAATAGTTTTAGATACAAAAGAAATATCTGTCAATATGATTACACAAAGAGGAGTAATATCCATAAACGACACTGAGCATAGTGCAAAGTTAATGTTGCACTAGATCATAATAGAATACACGAGACAACCATATCACAGAGATATTCAATGCACATTTAGTATTTCTTAAAAATCATAAATTATGAAATTGGATAAGAATTAATTTCATTTATTGAAGCAAGGATGAAAATTGGATAAAAGCAATAGAAAAAGGATAAAATCAGATAGAAAAGACTAAGACATGGGAATTCGTTACTAGACCTAAAGACAAGAATATTATTGGAACTAAATGGGTTTTCAGGAATAAATTAAATAAGGAAGGTTTGGTTGTGAGGAACAAGGCTAGATTAGTTTACAAAGGATTTTCACAGGAAGATGGGTTTGATTATGGAGAGACTTATGGTCCAGTTGCAAGAATTGAAGCGGTATGACTATTTATGGTCTAATCTGCACACAAGAACTACAAAGTATATCAGATGAATGTCAAACGTACATTTCTAAATAGAGACCTAGAAGAGGAAGTCTACATTGAGCAGCCTGATGGATTTTTTTTTTCAGAAGACAAAGACATGGTTTGTAGAATGAAGAAATCTTTATATGGACTAAAACAAGCCCCTAGAGCATGGTATGCTAGATTAGATAGATATCTTTTAAAGATTGGTTTTAGCAAAGGTAATGCAGTTAGTAACTTAAATTACAAAATTGAGCAGGATGACATATTTCTTATGATATCATTTTTGGAGGTGAATAAATTCTATGAATGAAATTTGCTAATGATATGAAGAATGAATTTAAAATGTCTATGATTGGTGAGATGAAATTTTTCTTTTGTTTGTAGATTACTCAGACTGAGAAAGTTATTTTCATTTGTTAAACTAAGTATGCGAAGGATTTACTTAAGAAATTTGGACCTGAGAATTCTAAACCTGTCGATACTCCTATGATAAGCGGTTGCGAATTGTCAAAGGATGATGAATCTCCTAGAGTAAATCCAAGCAGATACAAATTGATGATTGGTGGATTGTTGTACCTAACTCAAACTAGACCTGATATAATGAACATTGTTTGTATTACTTCTAGATTTCACTCAGATCCTAGAGAAACTCATGATATTGCTGTTAAGAGGATATTCAAATATTTGCTATGTAACACAAAGTTTGGGCTATGGTATCCAAAGAATGATGACTTCATATTACGTGCAAATATAGATTTTGATTGGGAAGCAGATGTGAATGATCAAAAGAGAACTACTGGTTGTGTATTCTTTCTTGGAAAGACGTTGGTTTCATGGCTTAGCAAGAAACAATCACGCACTTCATTGTCTAATGTTGAAACAGAGTATATAGTTGTTGCTACCAACTGTAGTAAGATTTTATGGATAAAACAAATGCTAAAAGATATAAGGATAATTTATGATGAGCCTACTATTATTCACTATGATAATAATATTGCTATTGATATGTCAAAGAATCTGGTATTTCAATCTAAATCGAAACACATTTCTATAAGGTACAATTTCTTGAAGGAAAAGGTTGAAGTAAAGGAAGACATATTGGTTTATGTGCCTACTAAGGAACATATTGTAGATATTGTAACTAAACCATTGCCTAAAGATACTTTTGAATATCGTAGAGACTAGTTCGGGGTCAACACCCCTCTAGAAGAGACTTCGTGATGCAGGGATATATCAATCAGTTCAGCTTATCAGACATATCCTTCTGATCGAGGTTGATGAGATGTTGCTACTACTCAAGGGGAGTAGTCAACTATTTGGTTCAGTATTTTGGTTTGATATTTGTCCTTTGTTATTGATGTTAAAGGGGGAGAAGGTGTTTATGTAAAAAACTATCAATATTTTGGGAGAAGGTGTTAATCTAAGGGGGAGAAATATATTTCAAATCAATCTTTTGAGAGGTTGTTGGTATTCCTTTGCACTTGGATGTTTTTCACATTCAGTGTTGCCATCAATGCCAAAAGGGGATATTGTTTGGAATATGTTGGATTTGGTTAAGTGTTTTCATCGATGACAACACTATATCCAAATTGGACCTATCCCAGTTAGTCTTGGTGATCATCTTAGTTTTAATTCTGATCTGGTATGATCAGAATCTCTGGATTCAGTTTTGGATGTTTATTCTAGATGGTTATATGCTTTCCATATTCTGTTGGTTCATAATTTTGTGCTCTGGTTGCTAATGCTTTTGTTCCTAATTTTTGGGAACCTTCTTGTTTTGAGGCCATTGGTAACTCCATTAGCAACTTCTTGAAGGTTGATGATGCCACGTTATCCATGGGTCATTCTAACTTTGCTCGCCTATTAATTGATGTTGACATATCTCTGGACCTCCCTAGGGATGTGATTCTTATGGTTGGGGATAGGCCTTGGACTCAACCACTGGATTATGAAGGCCTCCCTTTTTGCTGTCGAAGGTGCCTCTCAATGGGTCACCTTGCTTTTGACTATTCTCTCTCTCATCGCAAAGGTGTTGCTACTTGGTGGAAGGATCCTATGGAAGACCACTTGATGATTAATGCTTTAGATCCTTTTTCAGTTGATTCATCTCAAGATGAGGTGCCCAATATTGTTGATGATGCCCTGGTTGATGTTACTATTGTGTCGGACCCTTCCGCCTCCTTGGTTCCTGCAATCGTTGCTCCTGCTCCTCACCTTCACTCTGCTCCTGGCGCTTGTTCTCTTTGTGTTGCTCAGCTGCAATAGTAGAATGGTAGCGACTCTATAGGAGTCTTCCGCGCTTGATTCTTCTTTGAAAGTTCCTAATGATAGTGTTTCCTAGACGATTGTTTGTCATAGGCAGAAAGGAAAATCTAACCCCCTTTCCCAAGCCCCCCTTGTCAAGTTTCAGGTTTTCCTCCCCCCTCTTGATTTGGGTTGGGTTGTTCACGGTTTTTGAGATTGGTTTGGCTTGTCCAACTTTGTTCTTTCGGAGTTTGCACTCCTGCTTGGTCTATTTAATTTTGATAACCTTCGACTTTGTAAAGGCTATCAAAAATATATCACCTTTTGCATTGTTATTCCCTTTCTAATAAGTGACTGGTATTTTTTTAACATATCAACACTTAAATTTATATTTTTTCTATCTTTTGCTTACTTGAAGTGGTGATATAATATTATTTCCTTGATTACCTACGATTTTTAAAAAATATTATTTTGATGCCTATACATTATAAAATAAATGTTGAATTTATAGGTAGAGATGTAAGACAAAATAAGCTCGTCCATAAGTTCTAAAATAATATTCCCCTTTTCTACTCAGTAGACATTTCAAAACTTGCCAAATGGGATCATAGTGAATTTTAAAACTCAAGTCTATAGATATCTGAGAGATAGTATTAAATACAAGTCAGAAGTGCGAAAAATTATTAATATGTTTTATGTATAATAATATGTATATATTTTTTTTCTAAATTAAATTTTACAGCTACATAGAACAATAAGAAGAATCAAGAAAATAATACTTTCATGATTATTAAAAAAAAATTTAAATCCAAGACTATAAGATTTTTGTTTAGAAATTTTAATTCTGTTTCTCCCATCACAGACTGATCTTAGTGTGGCATGACTACTTAGACATTCATATCATATTCCCATCACATTCTAAACATTCATATTTCACAATCAAGCTGAACTGATTAGGCGTGACAACACCTGTCCCCAACACAAAAAAAGGTCGATTCAGAAGATTGTTCAGCAACTGAGACCAAAAATGGAAAAAGGAGGAAGAAATACATAATTACGCTGCCTTTGCACTTGAAGATGATTCAAATTTCAATTGCCTCTTTCAACCTATTTTTAACATTATGGCGCAAGTATTGCAGTGCAGCCACTTCAGAAGATTGGTGTAGTAACTGTAGAGGGGGTTTCTGCAATGACATTTTCTATTTCTCCAAGCATGTTAAATACATTAGGAAAACCAAGGTTTAACTCTGTCATTTTAATTTCTTTCGGTGCTAAATGTCTTAGCAAAGCTACCATCACCTGCGGATTTGTCCCGTATATACTCTATATTTTTGATGTTGAATCCGCTTCATTCCTTCTCATTCAACTCTGAATCATCAGAATCATATATGTCAGTGCAATGAATGTCATATTTATCCTCTCTATATTTCATGTTGAATCTGCTGCATTCCTTGTGGTTCAACTCTGATTCATCAGATCTATGGACCACGATCTACCTATAGTTTTCTCACTATTCCAGTTGAGCCATCTGGCTGATTTTTCTTTACCTTCCTAGCATGTCAAGTCATACAAGTTTAAGTCTCAATACTGTTAATCCATATGTCTTAAATTAATCCTAATCCACTCAGCCAAGAAATGCGATACACTTCTTCTCGAAGTAACTATTTTTCTGTGAAAAAAAATAAGATAAATTACAATATTGTCTACAAATGTTGAGAATGAGTCAATTGAACTATAAAATACAAACTACAATAGCATGAAGGCATAAAAATGACCTGCAACATTATTATAAAATAGAGGTTTGAAGCTACAAGCCAGTGGGTCAAAAAGAAAAGACTTAAACTAAGATAAGCCCAACTAAGATAAACTCTAAATGTAAAATAAATAGTGTCCTTATTCAAAACTCAGTGGAACCTGGTAAATCCCAAAGCTCACATTTGTAAATAGCTGCCTCAGGAATCAAGGAAAAACTGGAATTTACAAATGAAGAAGAGCTCGTATTTCACTATTTGAAGAGAAAAACGAGCTCATATGCCACAGTGTTTTCTCTTCAAATAGTGAAATCAGAGCACTTCTTCATTTGTAAATAGCCGTATTTCCTTGATTCCTGAGGCGGCTATTTACAAATGTGAGGTTTGGGATTTACAAGGTTCTGCTGAGTTTTGAATTAGGAAATTATTTATTTTACATTTAGGGTTTATGTTAGTTGGGTTTATTTCTAGTTTAAGTGTTTCCTTTCTTAACTTCTCGCTTTTAGCTTGTAACCTAGTATTTTCTTAAAATGTTGCAGGTCATTTTCATTCCCTCATGCTATTGTAGTTGTAGTTTTCAATCCAATTGACCAATTCTAAACATTTGTAGACATTAATGTAATTTCTCTGATTCTTTTTCAAAGAAAAACTAGTTATCTTGTAGAAGGGGTGTATCGAATTCCTTGGCTGTGTGGATTAAAATTAATTTCAGACAAATGAATTGACAGCTGATGTATTTCAAATATCCACTATATGATACGCATATCCCATGAAATGACTTGCCATGCTAGGAAGGCTAAGAAAAGACCACAGATGGCTCAATTGGATTAGTGAGAAAACTATCAGTAGATCTAACCACTAAATGAATCATATATCTTTCCTTTTGCTCAGCTCTGATGATTAGGTTGAGATCCTTTTGACAATTTCCTCCATGAAATAACTGTCGTACCCTCATTTTCAATTTGACGGTGAAACTCTGTCGAGGTAAGTCATTAATGTTATTTAGCCAGGTCTTACCCAACTACACGTCCCTCATGTTTTCCAGTTTTCCAGCCAACTCGTTGTAGAGGGATTGTTTACTACATTAAGTAATATATATATAGAGTGAGGCAGGCTGTTTTCTAGGTATATTTGATATGTGGAAGCATCACGATTTTTACTGTGCACCAACATTCTTTATATAGAGAGAAAGATATATAGAGTTCAAGGTCATAAATAATCCATCTACATTGAGATGGCAAGAGCTGTCAACTAAGATCTGGCATGATAAACCTAAGGACTTACCTCGACAGGCTATGATCTGCAAAATGAGAATGTTCTCTCCGCTCCCGCTTCTTCCTGGAAATGAATGGACAAACTAATGAGTTAATATAAATAATTTTTATAATGCAAAGGTTTTCTTCCAAATAACAAAAATGGTTAATTGAATTCTATTACTTATCTCTAGAGAAATATTTTTATGAGAGCATTTGACGGCTCCAAAATTAATTAATGTACCTATTTTATTTGCATTTTAGCAAACTATCTACAATATCTCACAATGCGATTCACTTTGTGATATTGAAAGTTAAATAATTTAGAAAATAAAATTTCTAAAACATTATTTTATCCGATTTATTTTTAAAAGATTGATTATCTTAGTCTGGGTCTAGCATGCACACGTAACAATAAACATTTTCTATTTAAAGCATGAATTCTATGTTTTTCATTCAACCGATTTCTCAATGATCTGAGGTTTAACAAATGAAAAAGATGAAAGTTAACAACCAGATTATTTATACAAACCCTAATATCATATTTAAAAATATAATTTTAACTGCAACACATGGATAATTTGAATCATTTTCACTTTATAGGTAATGAAATTATATTAATAATTCATATATGTAAACAATTGGAAAAATTATAACAGTAACAAAATCACATATTTCTAGTTTGATCTTGTCCTTTTTATGTTGATTTCAAATAATTGCATTTTTAAAATAATAGAAAACAAGTTTGTTCATGTTCTTTCTTATGATACAAACAATTTTGTAAAATTGGAAAGAAAGGAAAGAGAGACACTTATCAAACATCCTATATTGCTTCTCAGTAATTCAATGTTTGATTTACGACTAAGAAAGTTGAAAATAAAAGCAAGAGAGACACTTATCAAACACTTTATATTGCTTCTCCTTTATTCAATCTCTGATCTACTACTAAGAATGTTGAAAAGAACGGAAAAGGAATCTTTGATAACAATCTCTTTGCACTGAAGATTGGGAAAAATCTCTCTGTAGTAATGAAAACTTGATAGCAATATACAAAAATTGTTATCCATTTTTAGGTAAAATTGGGGTGCATGGCTGCTGGTTTAGCATCACTACAATATTTTAATAAACATCTTCTATCAAGATGTAATGAAAATATTTCTAATATTCTCAGTTGAAAAGTATCTACGGTAGGATTGGTGCATATGAGAGAACATAAGTTAGTGCGTGAAGTTTATAATACAATATTCTTTTATGCTTATTGCATATAAGAGAACATAAGTTAGTGCGTGAAGTTTATAATACAATGGTTTTTGTAAGCCTAAACACTAAATTAGACAAAAATGCAGAAGAAAAAAATAAATAAAATAAAATATCATGGTAATATGAAAAAGGGGAATTTAAAGTGAAAGGTTTATTCAAACAAGTGAAGGTCATGATATAGATGATCGATTGGAATATCATGGCATAAATAGTTGAATGGTTGAATTGAAATTACTCAAAGAGATAGTGGGTAGGTAGAAAAAATAATTTTTTGAAATAAGAGATCCAATAGATAAGAAAGGTAGGTAACCAGAAAATTGTTTTATTTTAAAGAACAATTAGTAGTTTAATTTTTTAAAAGTTTCCTATATTATGATGAACGCCTACATAGGGTAGTATTTCCAATAAGGTGTTTTTAGAATTTTCTAGTAAATTTATGCCACGTGCTTATTAGTTAAAATGGTAGGTAAGGTCATCCAATAGTTACATAGGATGGTTAAGATTTCAAAGGAGTTGTTTCTATAATTTTCCAATAAACTTATGGCCCATGGGAAATAAGTGTTGACTAGTTAAGTTAGGTAGTTGGGAAATAATTTTTAATGGTAAATGGGTAATTAAGATTTCCAAGGAGTTGTTTCTATAGTTTTCCACTAAACTTATGCCCCATGGGAAATAAGTAACAAAATGGTTATGTTGGGTAGGTAAGGAAATATTTTTTATTTTTTATTGTTTTAAGAGGATAATGATGGAATTTGTTTTCCCAAAAGGGGATTTCTATGATTCTACAGTAAACATATGCCCATGGAAAATAAATAATCCAATTGTTATGTAGGGTAGGTAAGAAATAGAATATTCATTTGTTTTAAGAAAAATATGTAATTTATATTTCCAAAGTGATGTTTCTATAATCTTTTTTATAAGCTCGTTTTACTGTAAATAAATAAATGAATGACTATGTAGAATAACTTAGAGAAAAATTTATTTATTTTCACAATGTTGGGGTGTCCCCACAACTTAACGTATCCTAAGCCTCAGTTAGGGAAATAATAATCCTATGAACATTGATCACAATAGATCAGAAGCCAATATAATTTTATTTCTAATTTTATTTTAAGGAATAATGATGAATCATGATCAAAGTAAATAAAATAAAATAAAATTTAGCTATGATATTAGACTTGAATTATTTATAAGAAAATGAAATAAATTAATTAATAGTTTAGTATGTGAAAACTGTGATGAAAACAGTTAAACATGGAAAATGGCTATTTAAATTAGAAAATAGAAACATAAATTTTATTCCATTTTCCTTGTTTCAAAAAATGGGATGGGTAACGAAGGAAACTCTCTATATTGTTAGTAGTTGTTGTATATTGAGAGACATTAAACTGTCTTTTACATTCAATCAATGGACATGGAAATATTAATGGGTGAAAGATGGAAATAGGATCAGGAAGTGCATTTCAATTTTTTTCATTGATATATCTAATAGTAAACATAATACAAAAAGAATAGAAGGAGAAAGTATTAGCCAAGAGGAATTTGTGAATCAAAAGTTTAAAACTTTGGTCAGAACCAAAAATTGGAATCCTAGGAAAAAGGTCAAATATTTTGGAGATTTAAATAGAGTTGAGAGTTGAGAGTTGAATTTGATAACTGAAACTGCGTGAATCTCCAATAGGTTCAATAGAGAGAAGTGTTTCAATGAAAGATAGATAGGTTCAATAGAGAGAAGTATATCCCAAGATAGTGCCATAGAGGATTTGTTAGGTCAATTATGAGGAGAATCCCTTCCATTACTTTCAAAAGGGGAATAATTGGGTGCATATTCACAACTCCAGTAAGGGCGAAAAGAGGTAGACCATTAGAGCGTACCAAAAAAAGAAGAAGGAGAAGAAATTTACTACAACAAATTGTCAAACAATTATAGTTTAGAGTAAAAAAAAATAGGCAAATATCTTTTAGTCTCTTAGAAAAAAAAGACTTCAAAAGTTCATAGTCTGTGCCAATCAGGAAAATAACAAATAGATAAAACGTTCAATAGCAAATGATTTGAAGCAAGATGAAATAAGTAAACTGATTGGATGGGGTGAACGCTATATCTTAGTCCACAGGCAATAAAGTCCAAAAGCTTTCAACAATGGACTGTCACAAAGACAATGAAATTTCAAAGAAGTGCATAATCAGTATGGATATCATAACACATCGGTATGAATATCATAACACAGTGACAAAATACAGTCACTGAATTTTTGAAATAAAGATAGAAACATTTTCATGGTTTCAGACCTTATGGAGTCTTAGGTCACAAGTTCTAGTGACAAGAATAAAAGAGTCAAACAAGACAGTCTAAATACTGCTTGCAGCCATCCAAATATTTGTAAAAGACAGTGAGGAGATTATCAGCATTACCAAATACACGGAAATAAAGAACATTAGCTCCCTGATGAAGGGCATAGTATTCACAGAGAAATTCATGATAAGCTATCACAAAAGTGTAAATATTCAGATGTCACTTTCTCAAAATGGTGAGTAAAGAGCAGTCTTTCATGCACCCAAAGGAGTCACAAATTATACTCAGATCAAAGTAAGACCCAAAAGTGACAATAAAAGTTCACTATTGAATTCCCAAAACAATAAAAAAATGCTCAATCATTTACAGCCTTGCAGATTAGAGAAGCATAAGATTATGAAAACTATCAATACTCAAGCGAATAATCTTCTGATCAAATAGAAACTGATCCATTCAATAAGAGTAGCATATTCAAATATTTTGAATGTATTTTGAAGGAACTCAAACAGTGAAGAATAAAGTAGTGCCTCAAACATGTACAGTGAACAGTCATAATATCATAGACAACAGTCCCTCTTAGAACGGCAGCCTTAAAATCACTGAAGGACAGTATAGGCATAAGCATGGATATAAATTTAAAATATAGAATTCTAAGAAATGACAATTAGAAAAGGAGCAGATCCTAGTGCACAATGAACAACAAGCAAAGATATAGTCTTAATGTTTTCATGATTTTGTGAAAACCTAGATTCCGGTTATGACGATTTTTATACAGAAATGAGAAGACTTCAAAACGGAATGACCCTAAAAATCTGGTGAAAACCCAGTTCACGGATTTTCAAAAAACTTTACTAGTCAGCAAAAGGATAATACTAAATCAAAGGAACAGATAATGAAAGCACAAACCACAAGGTTCAGCCAGCTATCAATATGATAAGCCTCATGATTGATAAGCCTCATGGACAGTCAAAGTAAGGTATAAAGATCATCAAGAGATAATCAAGATTTTGACCAGTTCGTGCAGCCATCATGAGAAAGACCGTCTCTAAAATCAATACCAAAATATTAGGTTGCAGTTCTACTTCACATAGCTTCATGAGATAATGGCAATAGTTTTAGATAAAAAAGAAATATCTGTCAATATGATTACACAAAGAGGAGTAATATCCATAAACGACACTGAGCATAGTGCAAAGTTAATGTTGCACTAGGTCATAATAGAATACACGAGACAACAATATCACAGAGATATTCAATGCACAATTAGTATTGCTTAGAAATCATAAATTATGAAATTGGATAAGAATTAAGATCATTTATAGATCATTTATTGAAGCAAGAATGAAAATTGGATAAAAGCAATAGAAGAAGGATAAAATCAGATAGAAAAGACTAAGATATGGGAATTAGTTACTACACCTAAAGACAAGAATATTATTGGAAATAAATGGATTTTCAGGAATAAATTAAATATGGAAGGTTTGGTTGTGAGGAACAAGGCTAGATTAGTTTACAAAGGATATTCACAGGAAGATGGATTTGATTATGGAGAGACTTATGGTCCAGTTGCAAGAATTGAAGCAGTATGACTATTTATGGTCTAATCTGCGCACAAGAACTACAAAGTATATTAGATGGATGTCAAATGTACATTTCTAAACGAAGTCTTAGAAGAGGAAGTCTACATAGAGCATCCTGATGGATTTTTTTTTCAGAAGACAAAGACATGGTTTGTAGAATGAAGAAATCTTTATATGGACTAAAACAAGCCCCTAAAGCATGGTATGCTAGATTAGATAGATATCTTTTAAAGATTGGTTTTAGCAAAGGTAATGCTGTTAGTAACTTAAATTACAAAATTGAGCAGTATGACATATTTCTTATGATATCATTTTTGGAGGTGATTAAATTCTATGCATGAAATTTGCTAATGATATGAAGAATGAATTTAAAATATCTATGAATGGTGAGATGAAAGTTTTCTTTTGTTTGCAGATTGCTCATACTGAGAAAGGTATTTTCATTTGTTAAACTAAGTATGTGAAGGAGTTACTTAAGAAATTTGGACTTGAGAAATCTAAAACCTGTCGATACTCCTATGATAAGGGGTTGCAAATTGTCAAAAGATGATGAATCTATTGGAGCAAATCCAAGAAGATACAAATCGATGATTGGTGGATTGTTGTACCTAACTAAAACTAGACTTGATATAATGAACATTGTTTGTATTACTTCTAGATTTCACTCAGATCCTAGAGAAACTCATGATATTGCTATTAAGAGGATATTCAAATATTTGGTATGTAAAACAGAGTTTGGGCTATGGTATCCAAAGAATGATGACTTCATATTATGTGCCTGTATAGATTTTGATTGGGCAGGAGATGTGAATGATCAAAACAGAACTACTTGTGGTGTATTCTTTCTTGGAAAGAAGTTGGTTTCATGGCTTAGCAAGAAACAATCATGCACTTCATTGTCTAATATTGAAACAGAGTATGTAGTTGCTACTACCAACTATACTAAGATTTTAAGGATAAAACAAATGCAAAAAGATATAAGGATAATTTATGATGAGCCTACTATTATTCAGTATGATAATACTATTGCTATTGATATGTGAAAGAATCTAGTATTTCAATCCAAATCAAAACACATTTCTATAAGGTATAATTTCTTGAAGGAAAAGGTTGAAGTAAAGGAAGACAGATTGGTTTATGTGCCTACTAAGGAACATATTGTAGATATTGTAACTAAACCATTGCCTAAAGATACTTTTGAATATCGCAGAGACTAGACCGGGGTCAATACCCCTCTAGAAGAGACTTCGTGATGCAGGGATATATAAATCAGTTCAGTTTATCAGACATATCCTTCTGATCGAGGTTGATGAGATGTTGCTACTACTCAAGGGGAGTAGTGAACTATTTGGTTCAGTATTTTGGTTTGATATTTTTCCTTTGTTATTGATGTCAAAGGGGGAGAAGGTGTTTATGTAAAAAACTATCAATATTTTGGGAGAAGGTGTTAATCTAAGGGGGAGAAATATATTTCAAATCAATCTTTTGGGAGATTGTTGGTATTCCTTTGCACTTGGATGTTTTTCACATTCAGTGTTGCCATCAATGCCAAAGGGGGAGATTGTTTGGAATATGTTTGATTTGGTTAAGTGTTGTCATCGATGACAACACTATATCCAAATTGGACCTATCCCAGTTAGTCTTGGTGATCATCTTAGTTTTAATTCTGATCTGGTATGATCAGAATCTTTGGATTCAGTTTTGGATGTTTATTCTAGATGGTTATATGGTTTCCATATTCTGTTGGTTCATAATTTTGTGCTCTGGTTGCTAATGCTTTTGTTCTTGATTTTTGGGAACCTTCTTGTTTTGAGGCCATCGGTAACTCCATTAGCAACTTCTTGAAGGTTGATGATGCCATGTTATCCATGGGTCATTCTACCTTTGCTTGCCTATTAATTGATGTTGACATATGGCTGGCCCTCCCTAGGGATGTGGTTCTTATGGTTGGGGATAGGCCTTGGACTCAACCGCTGGATTATGAAGGCCCCCCTTCTTGCTGTTGAAGGTGCCTCTCAATGGGTCACCTTGCTTTTGACTGTTCTCTTTCTCATCACAAAGGTGTTGCTACTTGGTGGAAGGATCCTATGGAAGACCACTTGACAATTAATGCTTTACATCCTATTTCAGTTGATTCATCTCAAGATGAGGTGCCCCTTATTGTTGATGAACCCCTGGTTGATGTTACTGTTGTTGCGGACCCTTCCGCCTCCTTGGTTCCTGCACTCGTTGCTCCTGCTCCTCACCTTCACTCTGCTCTTGGCACTTGTTCTCTTTGTGTTGCTCAGCTGCAATAGTAGCATGGCAGTGACTCTATAGGAGTCTTCCGCGCTTGATTCTTCTTTGAAAGTTCCTAATGATAGTGTTTCCTAGATGATTGTTTGTCGTAGGCGGAAAGGAAAATCTAACCGCCTTTCCCAAGCCCCCCTTGTCAAGTTTCAGGTTTTCCTCCCCCCTCTCGATTTGGGTTGGGTTGTTGATGGTTTTTGAGATTGGGTTGGCCTGTCCAACTTTGTTCTTTTGGGGTTTGCACCCCTGCCTGGTCTATTTAATTTTGATAGCCTTTGACTTTGTAAAGGCTATAAAAAATATATCACCTTTTGCATTGTTATTCCCTTTCTAATAAGTGACTGGTATTTTTTTAACATATCAACACTTAAATTTATATTTTTTTTCTGTCTTTTGCTTACTTGAAGTGGTGATATAATATTATTTCCTTGATTACCTACGATTTTAAAAAAATATTATTTTAATGCCTATACATTATAAAATAAATGTTGAATTTATAGGTAGACGATGTAAGACAAAATAAGCTCATCCATAAGTTCTAAAATAATATTCCCCTTTTCTACTCAGTAGACATTTCAAAACTTGCCAAATGGGATCATAGTGAATTTTAAACCTCAAGTCTATAGATATCTGACAGATAGTATTAAATACAAGTCAGAAGTGCAAAAAATTATTAATATGTTTTATGTATAATAATATGTATATATTTTTTTTCTAAATTAAATTTTACAGCTACATAGATCAATAAGAAGAATAAAGAAAATAATACTTTCATATTTATTAAAAAAAAAATTAAATTCAAGACTATAAGATTTTTGTTTAGAAATTTTAATTATGTTTCTCCGATCACAGACTGATCTTAGTGTCTCACAGACTGATCTCAGTGTCGCATGACTACTTATACATTCATATCATATTCCCATCATATTTCACAATCAAGCTGAACTGATTAGGCATGACAACACCTATCCCCAACACAAAAAAAGGTCGATTCAGAAGATTGTTCAGCAACTGAGACCAAAAATGGAAAAAGGTGGAAGAAATGCATAATTAAGCTGCCTTTGCACTTGAAGATGATTCAAATTTCAGTCGCCTCTTTCAACCTATTTTTAACATTATGGCGCAAGTATTGCCTTGTAGCCACTTCGGAAGATTGGTGTAGTAACTGTAGAGGGGGTTTCTGCAATGACATTTTCTAGATCCTTTCTTTCAACCTTGCTTTTGACTGTTCTCTCTCTCATCGCAAAGGTGTTGCTACTTGGTGGAAGGATCCTATGGAAGACCACTTGACGATTAATGCTTTAGATCCTTTTTCGGTTGATTCATCTCAAGATGAGGTGCCCCTTATTGTTGATGAAGCCATGGTTGATGTTACTGTTGTGGCGGACCCTTCCACCTCCTTGGTTCCTGCAATCGTTGGTTTTGCTCCTCACCTTCACTTTGCTCCTGGGGCTTCTTGATTTGGGTTTGGTTGTTAATGGTTTTTGAGATTGGTTTGGCCTACCCAACTTTGTTCTTTTGGGGTTTGCAGCCCTGCCTGGTCTATTTAATTTTGATAGCCTTCGACTTTGTAAAGGCTATCAAAAATATATCACCTTTTGCATTGTTTTTCCCTTTCTAATAAGTGACTGGTATTTTTTTAACATATCAACACTTAAATTTATATTTTTTCTATCTTTTGCTTACTTGAATTGATGATATAATATCATTTCCTTGATTACCTATGATTTTTTAAAAATATTATTTTGATGCCTATACATTATAAAATAAATGTTGAGTTTATAGGTAGACGATGTAAGACAAAATAAGCTCATCCATAAGTTCTAAAATAATATTCCCCTTTTCTACTCAGTAGACATTTCAAAACTTGCCAAATGGGATCATAGTGAATTTTAAAACTCAAGTCTATAGATATCTGACAGATAGTATGAAATACAAGTCAGAAGTGCAAAAAATTATTAATATGTTTTATGTATAATAATATGTATATATTTTTTTTCTAAATTAAATTTTACAGCTACATAGAACAATAAGAAGAATAAAGAAAATAATACTTTCATGATTATTAAAAAAAAAATTAAATTCAAGACTATAAGATTTTTGTTTAGAAGTTTTAATTTTGTTTCTCTGATCATAGACTGATCTTAGTGTCGCATGACTACTTAGACATTCATATCATATTCCCATCATATTTCACAATGAAGCTGAACTGATTAGGCGTGACAACACCTGTCCCCAACACAAAAAAAGGTCGATTCAGAAGATTGTTCAGCAACTGAGACCAAAAATGGAAAAAGGAGGAAGAAATGCATAATTAATCTGCCTTTGCACTTGAAGATGATTCAAATTTCAGTCGCCTCTTTCAACCTATTTTTAATATTATGGCGCAAGTATTGCCTTGCAGCCACTTCGGAAGATTGGTGTAGTAACTATAGAGGGGTTTCTGCAATGACATTTTCTAGATCCTTAAATGTTTTCTCCAAGCATGTTGAATACAATAGGAACACCAAGGTTTACCTCTGTCATTTCAATTTCTTTCGGTGCTAAATGTCTTAGCAAAGCTACCATCACCCAAGGATTTGTACCATATATACTCTCTATTTTTAATGTTGAATCCGCTTCATTCCTTCTCATTCAACTCTGAATCATCAGAATCATAAACGTCGGTGCAATGAATGTCAGATTTATCCTCTCTATATTTCATGTTGAATCTGCTGCATTCCTTGTGGTTCAACTCTGATTCATCAGATCTATGGACCACGATCTACCTATAGTTTTCTCACTATTCCAGTTGAGCCATCTGGCCGGTTTTTCTAAACCTTCCTAGAATGTCAAGTCATACAAGTTTAAGTTTCAATATTGTTAATCCATATGTCTTAAATTAATCCTAATCCATTCAGTCAAAAAATGCGATACACCTCTTCTCGAAGTAACTATTTTTATGTGAAAAAAGATAAGATAAATTACAATATTGTCTACAAATGTTGAGAATGAGTCAATTGAACTAAAAAATAAAAACTACAATAGCATGAGGGCATGAAAATGACCTGCAACATTATAAGAAAATAGAGGTTTCAAGCTAAAAGCCAGTGGGTCAGAAAGAAAAGACTTAAACTAAGATAAGCCCAGCTAAGATAAACTCTAAATGTAAAATAAATAGTGTCCTTATTCAAAACTCAGTGGAACCTGGTAAATCCCAAAGCTCACATTTGTAAATGGCTGGCTCAGGAATCAAGGAAAAACTGGAATTTACAAATGAAGAAGAGCTCGTATTTCACTATTTGAAGAGAAAAACGAGCTCATATGCCACACTGTTTTCTCTTCAAATAGTGAAATCGGAGCGCTTCTTCATTTGTAAATAGCCGTATTTCCTTGATTCCTGAGGCGACTATTTACAAATGTGAGGTTTTGGATTTACAAGGTTCTGCTAAGTTTTGAATTAGGACATTATTTATTTTACATTTAGGGTTTATGTTAGTTGGGTTTATTTCTAGTTTAAGTGTTTCCTTTCTTAACTTCTCGCTTTTAGCTTGTACCCTCGTATTTTCTTAAAATGTTGCAGGTCATTTTCATTCCCTCATGCTATTGTAGTTGTAGTTTTCAATCCAATTGACCAATTCTCAACATTTGTAGACATTAATGTAATTTCTCTGATTCTTTTTCAAAGAAAAACTAGTTATCTTGTAGAAGGGGTGTATCGAATTCCTTGGCTGGTTGGATTAAAATTAATTTCAGACAAATGGATTGACAGGTGATGTATTTCAAATATCCACTATATGATACGCATATCGCATGAAATGACTTGCCATGCTAGGAAGGCTAAGAAAAGACCATAGATGGCTCAATTGGATTAGTGAGAAAACTATCAGTAGATCTAACCACTAAATGAATCATATATCTTTCCTTTTGCTCAGCTCTGATGATTAGGTTGAGATCCTTTTGACAATTTGCTCCATGAAATAACTGTCGTACCCTCATATTCAATTTGACGGTGAAACTCTGTCGAGGTAAGTCATTAATGTTATTTAGCCAGCTCTTAGCCAACTACACGTCCCTCAGGTTTTCCAGGTTTCCAGCCAACTCGTTGTAGATGGATTGTTTACTACATTAAGTAATATATATATAGAGTGAGGCGGGTTGTTTTCTAGGTATATTTGATATGTGGAAGCATCACGATTTTTACTGTGCACCAACATTCTTTATATAAAGAGAAAGAGATATAGAGTTCAAGGTCATAAATAATCCATCTACATTGAGCTGGCAAGAGCTGTCAACTAAGACCTGGCATGATAACCCTAAGGACTTACCTCGACAGGCTATGATCTGCAAAATGAGAATGTTCTCTCCGCCCTCGCTTCTTCCTGGAAATGAATGGACAAACTAATGAGTTAATATAAATAATTTTTATAATGCAAAGGTTTTCTTCCAAATAACAAAAAAGGTTAATTGAATTCTATTACTCATCTCTAGAGAAATCTTTTTATCAAAGCATTTGACGGCTCCAAAATTAGTTTATGTACCTATTTTATGTGCATTTTAGCAAACTATCTACAATATCTCACAATGCGATTCACTTTGTGATCTTGAAAGTTAAATAATTTAGAAAATAAAATTTCTAAAACATTATTTTGTCGGATTTTTTTTTTAAAGATTGATTATCCTAGTCTGGGTCTAGCATGCACATGTAACAGTAAACATTTTCTATTTAAAGCATGAATTCTATGTTTTTCATTCAACAGATTTCTCAATGATCTGAGGTTTAACAAATCAAAAAGATGAGAGTTAACATCCAGATTATTTATACAAACCCTAATATCATATTTAAAAATATAATTTTAACTGCAACACATGGATAATTTGAATCATTTTCACTTTATAGGTAATGAAATTATATTAATAATTCATATATGTAAACAATAGGAAAAATTATATCAGTAACAAAATCACATATTTCTAGATTGATCTTGTCTTTTTTATGTTGATTTCAAATAATTGCATTTTTAAAGTAATAGAAAACAAGTTTGTTCATGTTCATTCTTATGATACAAACAATTTTGTAAAATTGAAAAGAAAGGAAAGAGAGACACTTATCAAACGTCCTATATTGCTTCTCTGTAATTCAATGTTTGATTTATGACTAAGAAAGTTGAAAATAAAAGCAAGAGAGACACTTATCAAACACTTTATATTGCTTCTCCTTTATTCAATCTATGATCTGCTACTAAGAATGTTGAAAAGAACGGAAAAGGAATCTTTGATAACAATCTCTTTGCACTGAAGATTGGGAAAAATCTCTCTGTAGTAATGAAAACTTGATAGCAATATACAAAAATTGTTATGCATTTTTAAGTCAAATTGGGGTGCATGGCTGCTAGTTTAGCATCACTACAATATTTTAATAAACATCTTTTATCAAGATGTAAACTATTTCTAATATTCTCAGTTGAAAATTATCTACAGTAGGATTGGTGCATATGAGAGAACATAAGTTAGTGTGTGAAGTTTATAATACAATATTCTTTTATGCTTATTGCATATAAGAGAACATAAGTTAGTGCGTGAAGTTTATAATACAAAGTTTTTTGTAAACCTAAACACTAAATTAGAAAAAAATGCAGAAGAAAAAAATAAATAAAATAAAATATCATGGTAATATGAAAAAGGGGAATTTAAATTGAAAGGTTTATTCAAACAAGTGAAGGTCATGAGATAGATGATCGATTGGAATATCATGGCATAAATAGTTGAATGGTTGAATTGAAATTACTCAAATAGATAGTGGGTAGGTAGAAAAAATAATTTTTTGAAATAAGAGATCGAATAGATAAGAAGGGTAGGTAACTAGAAAATTGTTTTATTTTAAAGAACATTTAGTAGTTTAATTTTTAAAGAGTTTCCTATATTATGATGAACGCCTATTTTATAATTTTCTAGTAAATTTATGCCACGTGCTTATTAGCTCGTTATGCTAAAGTGTTAAGAGGTAATTTAATTATTACATAGACTAGTTAATATTTTAAAGGTCTTTTTAGAATAATTTTGCACAAAACCTGTATGTGACAAATAAGTGATCCAATAGTTAAAATGGTAGGTAAGGTCATCCAATAGTTACATAGGATGCTTAAGATTTCAAAGGAGTTGTTTCTATAATTTTCCAATAAACTTATGGCCCATGGGAAATAAGTGTTGCCTAGTTAAGTTGGGTAGTTGGGAAATAATTTTTAATGGTAAATGGGTAATTAAGATTTCCAATGAGTTGTTTCTATAGTTTTCCACTAAACTTATGCCCCATGGGAAATAAGTGACAAAATGGTTATGTTGGGTAGGTAAGGAAATATTATTTATTTTTTATTGTTTTAAGAGGATAATGATGGAATTTGTTTTCCCAAAAGGGGATTTCTATAATTCTATAATAAACATATGCCCATGGAAAATAAATAATCCAATTGTTATGTAGGGTAGGTAAGAAACATAATATTCATTTTGTTTTAAGAAAAATATGTAATTTATATTTCCAAAGTGATGTTTCTATAATCTTTTTTATAAGCTTGTTTTACTATAAATAAATAAACGAATGACTATGTAGAATAACTTAGAGAAAAATTTATTTATTTTCACAATGTTGGGGTGTCCCCATAACTTAGCCTATCCTAAGCCTCAGTTAGGGAAATAATAATCCTATGAATATTGATGACAATAGATCAAAAGCCAATATAATTTTATTTCTAATTTTATTTTAGGGAATAATCATGAATCATGATCAAAGTAAATAAAATAAAATAACATTTAGCTATGATATTAGACTTGAATTATTTATAATAAAATGAAATAAATAAATTAATAGTTTAGTATGTGAAAACTGTGATGAAAATAGTTAAACATGGAAAATGGCTATTTAAATTAGAAATTAGAAACATAAATTTTATTCCATTTTCCTTGTTTCAAAAAATGGGATGGGTAACGAAGGAAACTCTCTATATTGTTAGTACGTGTTATATATTGAGAGACATTAAACTGTCTTTTACATTCAATCATAGGACATGGAAATATTCATGGGTGAAAGATGGAAACAGGATGAGGAAGTGCTTTTCAATTTTTTTTATTGATATATCTAATAGTAAACATAATACAATAAGAACAGAAGGAGAAAGTATGAGCTAAGGAGAATTTGCGAATCAAAAGTTTAAAACTTTGGTCAGAACCAAAATTGGAATCCTAAGAAAGAGGTCAAATATTTTGGAGATTTAAAGAGAGTTGAGAATTGAGAGTTGAATTTGATAACTGAAACTGCGTGAATCTCGGATACGGATACGTTCAATAGAGAGAAGTGTTTCAATGAAAGATAGATAGGTTCAATAGAGAGAATTATATCCCAAGATAGTGCCCTAGAGGATTTGTTAGGTCAATTATGAGGAGAATCCCTTCCATTACTTTCAAAAGGGGAATAATTGGGTGCATATTCACAACTCCAGTAAGGGCGAAAAGAGATAGACCATTAGAGCGTACCAAAAAAAACAGAAGGAGAAGAAATTTACTACATCAAATAGTCCAACAATTATAGTTTAGAGTAAAAAAAAATAGGCAAATATCTTTTAGTCTCTTAGAAATAAAAGACTTCAAAAGTTCATAGTCTGTGCCAATCAGGAAAATAAGAAATAGATAAAACGTTCAATAGCAAATGATTTGAAGCAAGATGAAATAAGTAAACTGATTGGATGGGGTGAACGCTATATCTTAGACCACAGGCAATAAAGTCCAGAAGCTTTCAACAATGGACTGTCACAAAGACAATGAATAATAAAGACAATGAAATTTCACATAAGTGCATAATCAGTATGGATATCATAACACTTCGGTATGGATATCATAACACAGTGACAAAATACTGTCACTAAATACTGTCACTGAATTTTTGAAATAAAGATAGAAACATCTTCATGGTTTCTGACCTTATGGAGTCTTAGGTCACAAGTTCTAGTGACAAGAATAAAAGAGTCAAACAAGGCAGTCTAAATGCTGCTTGCAGCCATCCAAATATTTGTAGATGACAGTGAGGAGATTATCATCATTACCAAATACATGGAAATAAAGAACATTAGCCCCCTGATGAAGGGCATAGTATTCACAGAGAAATTCATGATAAGCTATCACAAAAGTGTAAATATTCAGATGTCACTTTCTCAAAATGGTGAGTAAAGAGCAGTCTTTCATGCACCCAAAGGAGTCACAAATTATACTCAGATCAAAGTAAGACCCAAAAGTGACAATAAAAGTTCACTATTGAATTCCCAAAAAAATAAAAAAATGCTCAATCATTTACAGCCTTGAAGATTAGAGAAGCATAAGATAATGAAATCTATCAATACTCAAGCGAATAATCTTCTGATCGAATAGAAACTGATCCATTCAATAAGAGTAGCATATTCAAATATTTTGAATGTATTTTGAAGGAACTCAAACAGTGAAGAATAAAGTAGTGCCTCAAACATGTACAGTGAACAGTCATAATATCATAGACAACAGTCACTCTTAGAATGGCAGCCTTAAAATCACTGAAGGACAGTATAGGCATAAGCATGGATATAAATTTAAAATATAGAATCCTAAGAAATGACAATTAGCAAACGATCAGATCCTAGTCACCAATGAACAACAAGGCAAGATTGATTTCGTGAAAACCTAGATTCCGGTTATGACGATTTTTATACAGAAATGAGAAGACTTCAAAACGGAATGACCCTAAAAATCTGGTGAAAACCCAGTTCACAGATTTTCAAAAAACTTTATTAGGCCGCAAAAAGATAATACTAAATCAAAGGAACAGATAATGAAAGCACAAACCACAAGGTTCAGCCAGCTATCAATATGATAAGCCTCATGGACAGTCAAAGTGAGGTATAAAGATCATCGAGAGATAATCAAGATTTTGACCAGTTCGTGCAGCCATCCTGAGAAAGACAGTCTCTAAAATCAATGCCAAAAGATTAGGTTGCAGTCCTACTTCACAGAGCTTCATGAGATAATGGCAATAGTTTTAGATACAAAAGAAATATCTGTATATGAGTACACAAAGAGGAGTAATATTCATAAATGACACTGAGCATAGTGCAAAGTTAATGTTGCACTAGGTCATAATAGAATACGCGAGACAACCATATCATAGAGATATTCAATGCACAATTAGTATTGTTTAGAAATCATAAATTATGAAATTGGATAAGAATTAAGATCATTTATTGAAGCAAGGATGAAAATTGGATAAAAGCAATAGAAGAAGGATAAAATCAGATAGAAAAGATTAAGACATGGGAATTAGTTATCAGACCTAAAGACAAGAATATTATTGGAACTAAATGGGGTTTCAGGAATAAATTAAAAAAGGAAGGTCTGGTTGTGAGGAACAAGGCTAGATTAGTTTACAAAGGATATTCACAGGAAGATGGATTTGATTATGGAGAGACTTATGGTCCAGTTGCAAGAATTGAAGTGCTATGACTATTTATGGTCTAATCTGCACACAAGAACTACAAAGTATATCGGATGGATGTCAAATGTACATTTCTAAACGAAGACATAGAAGAGGAAGTCTACATTGAGTAGCCTGATGGATTTTTTTTTTCAGAAGACAAAGACATGGTTTTTAGAATGAAAAAATCTATATATGGACTAAAACAAGCCCCTAGAGCATGGTATACTAGATTAGATAGATATCTTTTAAAGATTGGTTTTAGCAAAGGTAATGCTGTTAGTAACTTAAATTACAAAATTGAGCAGGATGACATATTTCTTATGATATCATTTTTGGAGGTGAATAAATTCTATGCATGAAATTTGCCAATGATATGAAGAATGAATTTAAAATATCTATGAATTTAAAACAAGCCCCTAGAGCATGGTATACTAGATTAGATAGATATCTTTTAAGGATTGGTTTTAGCAAAGGTAATGTTGTTAGTAACTTAAATTACAAAATTGAGCAGGATGACATATTTCTTATGATATCATTTTTGGAGGTGAATAAATTCTATGCATGAAATTTACCAATGATATGAAGAATGAATTTAAAATATCTATGATTGGTGAGATGAAATTTTTCTTTTGTTTGCAGCTCGGACTGAGAAAGGTATTTTCATTTGTTAAACTAAGTATGTGAAGGAGTTACTTAAGAAATTTGGACCTGAGAATTCTAAAACCTGTCGATACTCCTATGATAAGCGGTTGCGAATTGTCAAAGGATGATGAATCTATTGGAGCAAATCCAAGAAGATACAAATCGATGATTGGTGGATTGTTGTACCTAGCTAAAAGTAGAGCTGATATAATGAACATTGTTTGTATTACTTCTAGATTTCACTCAAATCCTAGAGAAACTCATGATATTGTTGTTAAGAGGATATTCAAATATTTGGTATGTAAAACAGAGTTTGGGCTATGGTATCCAAAGAATGATGACGTCATATTATGTGCCTATATAGATTTTGATTGGGCAAGAGATGTGAATAATCAAAAGAGAACTACTGGTGGTGTATTCTTTCTTGGAAAGAAGTTGGTTTCATGGCTTAGCAAGAAACAATCACGGACTTCATTGCCTAATGTTGAAACAGAGTATGTAGTTGCTGCTACCAACTGTACTAAGATTTTATGAATAAAAGAAATGCTAAAAGATATAAGGATAATTTATGATGAGCCTACTATTATTCACTATGATAATACTATTGCTATTGATATGTCAAAGAATATGGTATTTCAATCCAAATCGAAACACATTTCTATAAGGTATAATTTCTTGAAGGAAAAGGTTGAAGTAAAGGAAGATAGATTGGTTTATGTGCCTACTAAGGAACATATTGTAGATATTGTAACTAAAAATTGCCTAAAGATACTTTTGAATATCGCAGAGACTAGTTCAGGGTCAACACCCCTCTAGAAGAGACTTCGTGATGCAGGGATATATAAATCAGTTCAGCTTATCAGACATATCCTTCTGATCGAGGTTGATGTAGTATTTTGGTTTGATATTTGTCCTTTGTTATTGATGTCAAAGGGGGAGAAGGTGTTTATGTAAAAAACTATCAATATTTTGGGAGAAGGTGTTAATCTAAGGGGGAGAAATATATTTCAAATCAATCTTTTGGGAGATTGTTGGTATTCCTTTGCACTTCAATGTTTTTCACATTCAGTGTTGCCATCAATACCAAAGGGGGAGATTGTTTGGAATATGTTGGATTTGGTTAAGTGTTGTCATCGATGACAACACTATATCCAAATTGGACCTATCCGAGTAAGTCTTGGTGATCATCTTAGTTTTAATTCTGAGTTGGTATGATCAGAATCTCTGGATTCAATTTTGGATGTTTATTCTAGATGGTTATATGGTTTCCATATTCTGTTGGTTCATAATTTTGTGCTCTGGTTGCTAATGGTTTTGTTCCCGATTTTTGGGAACCTTCTTGTTTTGAGGCCATCGGTAACTCCATCAGCAACTTCTTGAAGGTTGATGATGCCACGTTATCCATGGGTCATTCTACCTTTGCTCGCCTATTATTTTGATGTTGACATATCTCTGGCCATCCATAGGGATGTGGTTCTTATGGTTGGGGATAGGGCTTGGAGTCAACTGCTGGATTATGAAGGCCTCCCTTTTCGCTGTCGAAGGTGCCTCTCAATGGGTCACCTTGCTTTTGACTATTCTCTCTCTCGTCGCAAAGGTGTTGCTACTTGGTGGAAGGATCCTATGGAAGACCACTTGACGATTAATGCTTTAGATCCTTTTTCGGTTGATTCATCTCAAGATGAGGTGCCCCTTATTGTTGATGAAGCCCTGGTTGATGTTACTGTAGTTGCGGACCCTTCCGCCTCCTTGGTTCCTGCAATCGTTGCTCCTGCTCCTCACCTTCACTCTTCTCCTGGCGCTTGTTCTCTTTGTGTTGCTTAGCTGCAACAGTAGCATGGCAGTGTCTCTTTAGGAGTCTTCCATTCTTGATTCTTCTTTGAAAGTTCCTAATGATAGTGTTTCCTAGACGATTTTTTGTCGTAGGCGGAATGGAAAATCTAACCCCCTTTCCCAAGCCCCCCTTGTCAAGTTTCAGGTTTTCCTCCCCCCTCTTTATTTGGGTTAGGTTGTTGATGCTTTTTGAGATTGGTTTGGCCTATCCAATTTTGTTCTTTTGGGGTTTGCACCCCTGCTTGGTCTATTTAATTTTGATAGCCTTCCACTTTGTAAAGGCTATCATAAATATATCACCTTTTGCATTTTTATTCCCTTTCTAATAAGTGACTGGTATTTTTTTAACATATCAACACTTAAATTTATATTTTTTCTATATTTTGCTTACTTGAAGTGGTGATATAATATTATTTCCTTGATTACCTACGATTTTTAAAAAATATTATTTTGATGCCTATACATTATAAAATAAATGTTGAATTTATAGGTAGACGATATAAGACAAAATAAGATCGTCCATAAGTTCTAAAATAATATTCCCCTTTTCTACTCAGTAGACATTTCAAAACTTGCCAAATGGGATCATAGTGAATTTTAAAACTCATGTCTATAGATATTTGACAGATAGTATGAAATACAAGTCAGAAGTGCGAAAAATTATTAATATGTTTTATGTATAATAATATGTATATATTTTTTTTCTAATTTAAATTTTACAGCTACATAGATCAATAAGAAGAATAAAGAAAATAATACTTTCATGATTATTAAAAAAAAATTTAAATTCAAGACTATAAGATTTTTGTTTAGAAATTTTAATTCTGTTTCTCCCATCACAGACTGATCTTAGTGTGGCATGACTACTTAGACAATCATATCATATTCCCATCACATTCTAAACATTCATATTTCACAATCAAGTTGAACTGATTAGGCATGACAACACCTATCCCCAACACAAAAAAAGGTCGATTCAGAAGATTGTTCAGCAACTGAGACCAAAAATGGAAAAAGGAGGACGAAATGCATAATTACGCTGCCTTTGCACTTGAAGATGATTCAAATTTCAGTCGCCTCTTTCAACCTATTTTTAACATTATGGCGCAAGTATTGCCTTGCAGCCACTTTGGAAGATTGGTGTAGTAACTGTAGAGGGGGTTTCTGCAATGACATTTTCTAGATCCTTAAACGTTTTCTCCAAGCATGTTAAATACATAAGGAACACCAAGGTTTACCTCTGTCATTTCAATTTCTTTAGGTGCTAAATGTCTTAGCAAAGCTACCATCACCCGCGGATTTGTCCCGTATACACTCTCTATTTTTGATGTTGAATCCGCTTCATTCCTTCTCATTCAACTCTGAATTATCAGAATCATATACGTCGGTGCAATGAATGTCAGATTTATCCTCTCTAAATTTCATGTTGAATCTGCTGTACTCCTTGTGGTTCAACTCTGATTCATCAGATCTATGGACCACGATCTACCTATAGTTTTCTCACTATTCCAGTTGAGCCATCTGGCTGGTTTTTCTTAACCTTCCTAGCATGTCAAGTCATACAAGTTTAAGTCTCAATACTGTTAATCCATATGTCTTAAATTAATCCTAATCCACTCAGCCAAGAAATGCGATAACTATTTTTCTGTGAAAAAAAATAAGATAAATTATAATATTGTCTACAAATGTTGAGAATGAGTCAATTGAACTAAAAAATACAAACTACAATAGCATGAAGGCATGAAAATGACCTGCAACATTATAAGAAAATAGAGGTTTGAAGCTAAAAGCCAGTGGGTCAGAAAGAAAAGACTTAAACTAAGATAAGCCCAACTATGATAAACTCTAAATGTAAAATAAATAGTGTCCTTATTCAAAACTCAGTGGAACCTAGTAAATCCCAAAGCTCACATTTGTAAATAGCTGCTTTAGGAATCAAGGAAAAACTGGAATTTACAAATGAAGAAGAGCTCGTATTTCACTATTTGAAGAGAAAAACGAGCTCATATGCCACAGTGTTTTCTCTTCAAATAGTGAAATCAGAGCGCTTCTTCATTTGTAAATAGCCATATTTCCTTGGTTCTTGAGGCGACTATTTACAAATGTGAAGTTTGGGATTTACAAGGTTCTACTGAGTTTTGAATTAGGACATTATTTATTTTACATTTAGGGTTTATGTTAGTTGGGTTTATTTCTAGTTTAAGTGTTTCCTTTCTTAACTTCTAGCTTTTAGCTTGTACCTTCGTATTTTCTTAAAATGTTGGAGGTCATTTTCATTCGCTCATGCTATTGTAGTTGTAGTTTTCAATCCAATTGACCAATTCACAACATTTGTAGACATTAATGTAATTTCTCTGATTCTTTTTCAAAGAAAAATTAGTTAACTTCTAGAAGGGGTGTATCGAATTCCTTGGCTGTGTGGATTAAAATTAATTTCAGACAAATGGATTGACAGGTGATGTATTTCAAATATCCACTATATGATATGCATATCCCATGAAATGACTTCTGAATTTGTATGACTTGCCATGCTAGGAAGGCTAAGAAAAGACCACATATGGCTCAATTGAATTAGTGAGAAAACTATCAGTAGATCTAACCACTAAATGAATCATATATCTTTTCTTTTGCTCAGCTCTGATGATTAGGTTGAGATCCTTTTGACAATTTCCTCCATGAAATAACTGTCGTACCCTCATATTCAATTTGACGGTGAAATTCTGTCGAGGTAAGTCATTAGTGTTATTTAGCCAGTTCTTACCCAACTACACGTCCCTCATGTTTTCCAGTTTTCCAGCCAACTCGTTGTAAATGGATTGTTTACTACATTAAGTAATATATATATAGAGTGAGGCCGGCTGTTTTCTAGGTATATTTGATATGTGGAAGCAGCACGATTTTTACTGTGCACCAACATTCTTTATATAGAGAGAAAGAGATATAGAGTTCAAGGTCATAAATAATCCATCTACATTGAGCTGGGAAGAGCTGCCAACTAAGATCTGGCATCATAACCTTAATGACTTACCTCGACAGGCTATGAGCTGCAAAATGAGCATGTTCTCTTCCTGGAAATGAATGGAAGAGCTGCCAACTAAGATCTGGCATCATAACCTTAATGACTTACCTCGACAGGCTATGAGCTGCAAAATGAGAATGTTGTCTTCTTGGAAATGAATGGACAAACTAATGAGTTAATATAAATAATTTTTATAATGCAAAAACAAAAATGAATTTTTGTTATTTGAATTCTATTACTTATCTCCTGAGAAATCTTTTTATCAGAGCATTTGAGGGCTCCAAAATTAATTTATGTACCTGTTTTATGTGCATTTTAGCAAACTATCTACAATATCTCACAATGCGATTCACTTTGTGATATTGAAATTTAAATAATTTAGAAAATAAAATTTCTAAAACATTATTTTATCCGATTTTTTTTTAAAAGATTGATTATCCTAGTGTGGGTCCAGCATGCACACGTAACAGTAAACATTTTCTATTTAAAGCATGAATTCTATGTTTTTCATTCCACAGATTTGTCAACGATCTAAGGTTTAACAAATCAAAAAGATGAGAGTTAACATCTAGATTATTTATACAAACCCTAATATCATATTTAAAAATATAATTTTAACTGCAACACATGGATAATTTGAATCATTTTCACTTTATAGGTAATGAAATTATATTAATAATTCATATATGTAAACAATAGAAAAAATTATATCAGTAACAAAATTACATATTTCTAGTTTGTTCTTGTCTTTTTTATATTGATTTCAAATAATTGCATTTTTAAAGCAATAGAAAAAAAGTTTATTCATGTTCTTTCTTATGATACAAACAATTTTGTAAAATCGAAAAGAAAGGAGAGACACTTATCAAACATCTTATATTGCTTCTCAGTAATTCAAAGTTTGATTTACGATTAAGAAAGTTGAAAATAAAAGCAAGAGATACACTTATCAAACACTCTATATTGCTTCTCCTTTATTCAATCTCTGATCTACTACTAAGAATGTTGAAAAGAACCGAAAGAGAATCTTTGATAACAATCTCTTTGCACTGAAGATTGGGAAAAATCTCTATGATTCTACAGTAAATATATGCCCTTGGAAAATAAATAATCCAATTGTTATGTAGGGTAGGTAAGAAACATAATATTCATTTTTTAAAAGAAAAATATGTAATTTATATTTCCAAAGTGATGTTTCTATAATCTTTTTTATAAGCTTGTTTTACTATAAATAAATAAACGAATGACTATGTAGAATAACTAAGAGAAAAATTTATTTATTTTCACAATGTTGGGGTGTCCCCACAACTTAGCCTATCCTAAGCCTCACTTAGGGAAATAATAATCCTATGAACATTGATGACACTAGATCACAAGCCAATATAATTTTATTTCTAATTGTGTTTTAAGGAATAATGATGAATCATGATCAAAGTAAATAAAATAAAATAACATTTAGCTATGATATTAGACTTGAATTATTTATAATAAAATGAAATAAATAAACTAATTGTTGAGTATGTGAAAACTATGATGAAAATAGTTAAACATGGAAAATGGCTCTTTAAATTAGAAAATAAAAACATAAATTTTCTTCCATTTTCCTTGTTTCAAAAAATGGGATGGGTAAGAAAGGAAACTCTCTATATTGTTCGTCTTTGTTGTATATTGAGAGACATTAAACTGCTTTTCAATTTTTTTCATTGATATATCTAATAGTAAACATAACTCAAGAAGAACAAAAGGAGAAAGTATGAGCCAAGGGAAATTTGTGAATCAAGAGTTGGAAAATTTGGTCAGAGCCAAAAATTGGAATCCTAAGAAAGAGGTCAAATATTTTGGAGATTTAAAGAGAATTTAGAAATGGTCCCCATGTTAAAAGTTGTTCTCTCCTTGGAGGGTACTAAGAATTGAAAACTATAATCTCATATTCTAATTGATCAGGGAAGAGAGTTGAGAGTTGAATTTGATAAGTAAAACTGCGTGAATCTCGGATAGGTTCAATAGAGAGAAGTGTCTCAATGAAAGATAGATAGGTTCAATAGAGAGAAGTGTATCCCAAGATAGTGCCATAGAGGATTTGTTAGGTCAATTATTAGGAGAATCCCTTCCATTACTTTCAAAATGGGAATAATTGGGTGCATATTCACAACTCCAGTAAGAGCGAAAAGAGGTAGACCATTAGAGAGTACAAAAAAAATAGAAGGAGAAGAAATTTACGACAACAAATTCTCAAACAATTATAGTTTAGAGTAAAAATAAATAGGCAAATATCTTTTAGTCTCTTAGAAAAGAAAGACTTCAAATTTCATAGTCTGTGCCAATCAAGAAAATAGGAAATAGAAAAAACGTTCAATAGCAAATGATTTGAAGCAAGATGAAATAAGTAAACTGATTGGACGGGGTGAACACTATATCTTAGTCCACAGGCAATAAAGTCCAGAAGCTTTCAACAGTGGACTGTAACAAAGACAATGAATAATAAAGACGATCAAATTTCACAGAAGTGCATAATCAGTATGGATATCATAACACATCGGTAATGATATCATAACACAGTGAGAAAATACAAGCACGGAATTTTTGAAATAAAGATAGAAACATCTTCATGGTTTCAGATCTTATGGAGTCTTAGGTCACAAGTTCTAGTGACAAGATTAAAGAGTCAAACAAGGCAGTCTAAATAGTGCTTGCAGCCATCCAAATATTTGTAAAAGACAGTGAGGAGATTATCAGCATTATCAAATACATGGAAATAAAGAACATTAACCCCGTGATGAAGAGCATAGTATTCACAGAAAAATTCATGATAAGCTATCACAAAAGTGTAAATATTCAGACGTCACTTTCTCAAAATGGTGAGTAAAGAGCAGTCCTTCATGCATCCAAAGGAGTCACAAATTATACTCAGATCAAAGTAAGACCCAAAAGTGACAATAAAAGTTCACTATTGAATTCCAAAAAAAAAAAAAAAGTGCTCAATCATTTACAGCCTTGCAGATTAGAGAAGCATAAGGTTATGATTTCTATCCATACTCAAGCGAATAATCTTCTGATAGAATAGAAATTGATCCATTCAATAAGAATAGCATATTAAAATATTTTGAATGTATTTTGAAGGAACTCAAACAGTGAAGAGTAAAGTAGTGCCTCAAACATGTACAGTGAACAGTCATAATATCATAGACAACAGTCACTCTTAGAATGGCAGCCTTAAAATCACTGAAGGACAGTATAGGCATAAGCATGGATATAAATTTAAAATATAGAATCCTAAGAAATGACAATTAGCAAAAGAGCAGATCCTAGTGCACAATGAACAACAAGCACAGATATAGTCATAGTGTTCTCATGATGTCGTGAAAATCCAGATTCCTATTATGACGATTTTTATACTGAAATGAAAAGACTTCAAAGCGCAATGACCCAAAAAATCCCAGTTCACGGATTTTCAAAAACTTTTATTAGTCCGCAAAAAGATAATACTAAATCAAAGGAACAGATAATGAAACCAGTTGGTGCAGCCATCATGAGAAAGACAGTCTCTAAAATCAATACCAAAATATTAGGTTGCAGTCCTACTTCACAGAGCTTTATGAGATAATGGCAATAGTTTTAGATACAAAAGAAATATCTGTGAATATGATTACACAAAGACGAGTAATATCCATAAATGACAGTGAGCATAGTGCAAAGTTAATGTTGCACTAGGTCATAATAGAATACACGAGACAACCATATCACAGAGATATTCAATGCACAATTAGTATTGCTTAGAAATCATAAATTATGATCATCATTGAGGACAAAGGAAAGCAATTAGGGTTTGATAGTTTTGTGCAACCTTCAATGGATAATAAGAATAGTAACAACCCTTTTGACAGAGAATTGTGATTAAGGAAAAAAGGAACAAAAGAAGAGAGGAGAGTCACACACAGTTAAAAGGTTAATGACAACGCAAACACCTTCAAAGGCACAAGTTAAAAAAAAAACTAAAAAAAACCCCAAGTACATGCACTTAAACAACCAGTAACCAGTTTTTTGCTTTTTTATCAGAGAGACAATGATATAATATAAAAGATGGAGAAAATGAGACATACCGAGCTATTATCAGTTTCTTGCATTTTTATCAGAAAGACAATGATATAATATAAAAGATGGAGAAAATCAGACATACCGAGCTATTATCAGTTAAGAACCTAAAAATGCAGAAAAATCCCATTTTCCAGCTCTGCTTCAAACTCTAACATGCATGTCGTAGAGAGGAGTCTTCCGGAAGTTGCAAAATATGAAAACCAAAATGATTTTAGGGTTAAATTTCTTATTTGTGCTCATGCCCTAATTTGTTCCGTGTGCTTCTCCTTTTATTTTTATTTGTTTTTATAAGACTTCTCCTTTTATTTTTATTTGTTTTTATAAACAAATCACTTTATGCAAGCCATGGTGTAAGACTTGAAATCATATAGCCTAAGTACATGCAAAAGAGCCGAACAAATTTTAAGTTCTTTTATCTCATGTATTCTTTTATTTTTATTATTTATTATAATTTAATATATACTAATTAAAGAATAAGAAATAAAACCTTTGATTAATATTTATTAAATTATAATGATTATCATATTTCTCCTTTTAATTATAAATTATAAATTTTATAATTAATATAAATTTATTAAAGATTATTTCTTATAAAATATTAATAAATTTATATTAAATTATAAAATATAAAAAGAAAATTAATAGTTTTATATCAACAATTGAATAAAATGAGTTGTTTTATTTAACTAAGTGAAACTATTTTTGAAAAAGAGAGATAAATATAAAGATGATATGCAGATTTTTCAAAGGAAGGCATGGGGAAAGTTGTTTTGTTTTCTCTCACTCTATTTTTGGTAGCAGCACATGCCATTTTGGACAGTGAGTTTTGTTTCTTAGTGGACCTATTTTTGGCAGTAGATTGATAGTTCTATTATGGAACATCAGTTGGGGTCCTTTTTTTTTGACATATTTTTGCATGAATTTTTTAGGCTATTTTGGGCAAATTCGCCCAAGGCTTTTTTATAGTTTATTTGCAATTCTATATAGCAGGATTCCTTTGATATTACAGAGTTTCATGAGTTTGCCTTAGTAATTGTGCATGTTCATTTTTGTAGGTTTAATAGGGATTTATTGTGTTTTGATCTAGAAAACTTAGAACTCAGTTTGTTTCATGTGCATGTATCCTTTCTTTTTATAATCACGGGTTTTAGGTTGTGCAAAAGAGATAATTATCAATTTGGTTGTGAAACTAATTTTTTTTCCAACTTTATGATTTCCTTAGCTTTCCTGGGAAATGTGTATGTAGTTGAAGAGTACAATTACTTTGTGTGGGTGAATTTTTGTCATAGTTTTGTGAGTTTTTAGACTATTATCACTATATTTTTGGTGTACAACCTTAGTTGCAGTTTTTCAGTATTTTATTAGTTTTTAGGAGGGATTCAAGGGAAGTCGGCCAATAACCCAAAGATTCACCTTCAACTTGAGCAAACCGCAAGCTCGAAGGTGTTTCCATGTTTCACAAGATTGCTTGCTTTCACACTTAGCATAATGGGTGCAATCCTTCGCGACAACAATAACAAAGGAAGAAAATTTGAAATTATGCTAGAACACTATTTTACTTAGAATCTATCCCTTTCAGATCATAGGAAGACATCTATAACAAACAAAGAGAACTTAATATTCTGCTAGAACACTAATTTACTTAGAATCAACCTCAATCAGAAGGATATGTCTAATAAGGAGAACAGATTAATGCATCCTTGAATCATGAAGTCTCTTCTAGAAAGGTGTTGACCCCCAACTAGTCTCTACGATATTCAAAAGTATCTTTAGGCAATGGTTTAGTTAGAATATCTGTAATTTGTTCCTTAGTAGGCACATAAACCAATCTATCTTCCTTTACTTCAACCTTTTCCTTCAAGAAATTGTAGCTTATAGAAATGTGTTTTGATTTTGATTGAAATACCAGATTCTTTGACATATCAATAGCAATAGTACTATCATAGTGAATAATAGTAGGCTCATCATAAATTATCCTTATATCTTTTATAATTTGTTTCATCCATAAAATCTTAGTATAGATGGTAGCAACAACCACATACTCTGTTTCAGTATTAGACAATGAAGTGTATGATTGTTTCTTGCTAAGCCATGAAACCAACTTCTTTCAAAGAAAGAATACACCACCAGTAGTTCTCTTTTGATTATCCACATCTCCTACCCAATCAAAATCTATATAGGCACATAATATGAAGTAATCATTCTTTGGATACCATAGCCAAAACTCTGTTTTACATACCAAATATTTGAATATCCTCTTAACAGAAATATCATGAGTTTCTCTAGGATCTGAGTGAAATATAGAAGCAATACAAACAATGTTCATTATATCAGGTCTAGTTTGAGTTAGGTACAACAATCCACCAATCATCGATTTGTATTTGCATGGATTTACTCTCGGAGATTCATCATCCTTTGACAATTCACAACCGCTTATCATAGGAGTACCGACAGGTTTAGAATTCTCAAGTCCAAATTTCTTAAGTAACTCCTTCACATACTTAGTTTGACAAATGAAAATACCTTTATCAGTCTGAGTAATCTGCAAACAAAAGAAAAATTTCATCTCACCAATCATAGACATTTTAAATTCATTCTTCATATCATTAGTGAATTTCATGCATAGAATTTATTCACCTCCAAAAATGATATCATAAGAAATATGTCATCCTACTCAATTTTGTAATTTAACTTACTATCAGCATTACCTTTGCTAAAACCAATCTTTAAAATGCTAGGACGGGCCGGGTAGGGCCTCAAATGTTCTCACCTTGATATTTGAAGGTTTAGGTTAGGTTGAACAAGACGAGAAGCGGGCCTCTTCTCTTTATAAGAGGGAGGAGGTGGAATTGAATCATAGAAAGGAGGAATGTTAGGTGTAGAAAGAAGAACAAGTCCATCATGAGGAGGAGGTACAGGTCTAACCTTAGGAAGAATAATGTTGTTCGTCTTAGGAGAAGATATAGTCACATCCACAGGAATAGGTTGATGATCTTCCTTAGGAGGGAGATTAGTTCTATCCATGAGTGGAAGAACATCATCTTGAAGAATAATAGGAATGTCAAGTGTTGGGGATCTAGGTTCACTTAAGGATAAGATCATATATTTATTCCATTTTTTATAAGATTGAGAAAGAGCATCGCTCCTTGATGGAAGAGATTGAGATTGTTTAGGCCAGAATAAATCAATAGGAACATCGAGGCTTCTATTGGATGGATGAAATAAGCTATGGTTCACGGTTATGGTTTCTCCATTGTGAGGAAATTTTAGACACTTGTGGATTGGAGAAGCAATAGCCTTCATGGAAGATAGCCAAGGGTAGCCCAACTTCACTTGGAATTGCTTGGAAGAGGCTATGATAACAAAGTCAACATCCATGAATTTAGTATGAACTTCAATAGGAGGGGTGATAGAGCCAATGGTAGGACAAGAGAAGCCATAAAATAACATCACAACCACATTAGAGGCATCATATATTGGTTTATGCAATCGTAAAGTGAAAATATACTACTCAGTGATGACATTAACCATGAAAGAGGGATCGATAAGGGCACCACGGCAAGGTATATCCTTAACCTTCGCAACTATGTATAAAGGGCCATCAGGTGATGTAATGGTATCAATAGGGTCAAATGTAATACAAGGATCCTTAGGTGTATCTCGCTTTTGTACCATATTTACCAAGTTCAGAACGATAGAGGTGAATTCGTTAGAATAGAAAGAATTAGGCACAATCTCAATAACGTTAGAGGGTATGAGAAGGTAAGGGATCAATGAAAATATTAAGATTTTGATTAGGAGGAGCTACTGATTTATTCCCTTTATCATTCACACCTACCACAGATATAGTATTATTATCAATCAAATATTGAATCTTATTTTTTAATGCAAAACATTTCTCAATATCATGTCTAGGCTGACGATGAAATTGTCAGAATGAATTGTTATTAAAATAGGGGAATGCAAGTTTAGAAGGATCAACTGGTTTTATAGGAGGAATTTTGATAACATTTCTTTGCAACAACTGAGACATAATACTATGTAAATACTCATTCAAACAAGTAAATTGTCTTTCTCTTTGCAAAAATTTAGAAATAGAAGGCACACCTGTTGTAACAATCACATTGTTGTTGTTGATTGTATCATTAAACTTGATGAATCTTTTTTTCGGTTTTAACTTCATAAAAGGTTGTTGAACACTCTCGCCCTTATCACTTAGAGCCAAAGGAGTGGATTGCTCCATTTGACTCACACAAAGTTGATAATTGTAGAGTGTTGCACACAATTGTGGAAATGAAGTAAACTCAAATAAAAGAAGCTTTTCCTTGATATCTATTTGTAAATTAGAAATAAAAATTCGTTGAATATAATTATCAGGTACATGAAAATAAATTTGAGAAAATAAATTCTTATATCTACCAATGAAATCGGTCACTTTTTAGTTAAAACCTTGTTTACAATACATTAAATAAGTCAAAGTGATTTTAGGACCAATGTTGTTTTGAAATTGTTGGATGAAAGCATTTGCTAATTGCTGAAAGGAAGTGATAGAATAATAAGGAAAATAGCAATACCATTGTAAAGCCTTATCTCTTAGTATTCTTGTAAACAATTTTGCAAGCAATATTTGATCATAAGAAAAATTGGCACACAAGGTTTGAAATGTTTTGACATGTGTAAGAGGATCACCTTTTCCATTATAGAGTTCTAGTTGAGGTATCTCAACATGTTTTGGTTGTACAACTTTAACAATATCAAGAGAAAGTGGGCTCGCAACATCAAAGGTGGTCACACCAAACTTGGATTGACTCATACAAGCAATTTGTTGTTGTAAGGAAGGCATAGTCTGAAAAAGATTGTTAATTATCACTTCGATAGAAGAATTGATGTTAAGCATAGTTGATTGAGAAGGTGGTGTGATGTTATTGAAAGAAGGAATTAATTGAAAATAAAAAGATGGGATATTATGATAAGTAGGCATAGGTGATGATTGGGTAGGAAAAGTGACAGTTAAAGGAGGAACAAAGTTGTTGAAGAAATGGCCCCCTTGTGTCACATTTATTGGTTGAGGTATAACATGAATACTTATGAAAGACATTGGTAAAGATGGAGTATTAAATTAAGAAGAGGGATTTCCCCCATGACTAATTGTTGTAGGGATGACATTTTGAGTTGAAGTAGCCATGATGTTGGAGGTAAAATTAGGAATACTTGTCATAAGAGTAGTCAAAGGAATTGAAAGATTGACTTGTGTTCAAGGTTTCAACACAACTCTTGATAGTCATGACATTAGAATCAACAATATGTGCAATGCCATGCAATATATCAATTACATTCTTATCACTTTGAATCGTGTGCTTAAGTCTTTCATTTAATGGAAGAGTTTAACTATTAGGGTATTCTTGGGATATCCATTGTTGAAAGTTATCAATTTGATTATCCATTGTGGAAAGTTGATCTATAGAGACTCTAGTTAAATCTTCTTCTTCATTATGGGAGTCATCAATTGGGAGAATAGGCACATGATTAGGATGGGAATAATTAGCATGATCCTCATTAAAGAAGGAACCCAAATTCGGCTCCATCTCCTTAGTAAATAAACCTTTGGAGGCCTTAATTCTAATGCTTCGTCTAATGGGGATAGTATAGGTAGGACTAATAGTGGGAAACTCATGCACTAGATGGAAAATTTGAATTTTAAATTTTGAATTTTGAATTTTGAATTTTGAAGTATAGGAACAAAGATTACAAAATTGAGTAATACTAAATTTAAGAAAATATTGATTAAACAATTTGAACTTGGTTGGAGAAAGAGGATGACATAATTTCCAAAAATGAAAGGAAATTGGAATTTTAAAATTAGGGCGAAGGGAATACTACTTAATTTTAAAATCAGAGTTTTTACAATCAGGGCAAGCTATATTTAACCTCTTAATTTTAAAAAATTTCTTCAATTTTGAAATGTTGAATATTTGAGCTATTTCTGATTCTAGAGGGATAAAAGATCGATAAAATTAGCACATCTTCTGGATTTAGGCTATTAAATACATTCATAACAGTGTCTTGAAATTTAAAGAAAAAAACCAAGGACCGTAGTGGGAATGCACATGGTCCAACCAACTTTTTTTAAAATTTTGAGAGATATATATTACAAAGATTTCAAAGCTAACCCCAAAAACGTGACAAATTTTACAATTTCTAGATGAGCGAAATTAAGGTTGAAATGTAAAAATAGGACCCTATTAGGGTTTTGAAGAAAAAGAGGAATTGAATTACAAATTTGAAAAATGTCAAACCTAATGGATAGGGAAACCTTCAAAAATGTTTAGAAATTTGAATTGGAATGAAATTCATTAAAATTTGCACAAAATCCAATTAAATTTGAAAAATGGGGTTTTATGACCTAACCACTTAATTTTGAAATTTGAATTTTCGGAAAAGGGAGGGAAATTAAAAATTTGAAATGTAGGAATGACAACAAGTCTTAGAATAATCAAAAATCTGAAAATTAAATGAAAATCAAATTTTTGCAGAAATTTAAGATAGTTTTCAAAAATTAAGGTTTTCACAAGTAAACTCTTAATTTTGTAAATTTGTTTAGCAAATTGAATGAGACAATGAGGAAATTGAATTTGAGAAACAAAACAATTTTTAGATCTAAGATAACCACAAGCAAATAATTTAACCACTAAGTTTGCAGAAAATTTAAACTTACGAATGAAAAATATGAAATTTTGTTCAAAGGAAAGCATGCAAGACATCGGGTTCACCAAACTATAATGTCACCAAAATGTATTGGTGGGTGATAACTATGTGAATGAGAGATCAAGAGGAAACCAACCCTTTCCCTCCAACGAGAGATGAGAGTTTCACTACGGATTTCCCTTCAAACACTTTTCACCTATTACATTGGAAGAGGAGAGGAAAATTCATTAGATTCAACCTACAAAGGAGGAGATAGAATTATGAATGAAATGGGAACGATAAGTTGATCCCCTCTTCCTATTTTAAATGGAAAGGAATTGATTGAATTATGTAGTGCAAAAGTGATGAAAAGTGAGGCAGCTATTTACAAATGTGAGCTTTGGGATTTACAAAGTTCCACTGAGTTTTGAATTAGGACACTATTTATTTTACATTTAGAGTTTATCTTAGTTGGGCTTATCTTAGTTTAAGTCTTTTCTTTCTGAAGCACTCGCTTTTAGCTTGAAACCTATATTTTCTTATAATGTTGCAGGTCATTTTCATGCCCTCATGCTATTGTAGTTTGTATTTTTTAGTCCAATTGGCTCATTCTCAATATTTGTAGACAATATTATAATTTATCAAAATTAAATAGACCAAGCAGGGGTGCAAACCCCAAAAGAACAAAGTTGGACAGGCTAAACCAATCTCAAAAACCATCAACAACCCAACCCAAATAAAGAGAGGGGAGGAAAACCTGAAACTTGACAAGGGGGGCTTGGGAAAGGGGGTTAGATTTTTCTTTCAACCTCAATCAGAAGGATATGTCTAATAAGGAGAATAGATTAATGCATCCTTGCATCATGAAGTCTCTTCTAGAAGGGTGTTGACCCCCAACTAGTCTCTACGATATTCAAAAGTTACTTTAGGCAATGGTTTAGTTAGAATATCTGTAATTTGTTGCTTAGTAGGCACATAAACCAATCTATCTTCCATTACTTCAACCTTTTCCTTCAAGAAATTGTAGCTTATAGAAATGTGTTTTGATTTTGATTGAAATACCAGATTCTTTGACACATCAATAGCAATAGCACTATCATAGTGAATAATAGTAGGCTCATCATAAATTATCCTTATATCTTTTACAATTTGTTTCATCCATAAAATCTTAGTATAGATGGTAGCAGCAACTACATACTCTGTTTCAGTATTAGACAATGAAGTGCATGATTGTTTCTTGCTAAGCAATGAAACCAACTTCTTTCAAAGAAAGAATACACCACCAGTAGTTCTCTTTTGATCATCCACATCTCCTACCCAATCAAAATCTATATAGGCACATAATATGAAGTAATCATTCTTTGGATACCATAGCCCAAACTCTGTTTTACATACCAAATATTTGAATATCCTCTTAACAGAAATATCATGAGTTTCTCTAGGATCTGAGTGAAATATAGAAGCAATACAAACAATGTTCATTATATCAGGTCTAGTTTGAGTTAGGTACAACAATCCACCAATAATCGATTTGTATTTGCTTGGATTTACTCTCGGAGATTCATCATCCTTTGACAATTCGCAACCGCTTATCATAGGAGTACCGATAGGTTTAGAATTCTCAAGTCCAAATTTCTTAAGTAACTCCTTCACATACTTAGTTTGACAAATGAAAATACCTTTATCATTCTGAGTAATCTGCAAACAAAAGAAAAATTTCATCTCACCAATCATAGACATTTTAAATTCATTCTTCATATCATTATCAAATTTCATGCATAGAATTTATTCACCTCCAAAAATGATATCATAAGAAATATGTCATCCTACTCAATTTTGTAATTTAACTTACTATCAGCATTACCTTTGCTAAAACCAATCTTTAAAATGCTAGGACGGGCCGGATAGGGCCTCAAATGTTCTCACCTTGATATTTGAAGGTTTAGATTAGGTTGAACAAGTGGAGAAGCGGGCCTCTTCTCTTTATAAGAGGGAGGAGGTGGAACTGAATCATAGAAAGGAGGAATGTTAGGTGTAGGAAGAAGAACAAGTCCATCATGAGGAGGAGGTACAGGTCTAACCTTAGGAAGAATAATGTTGTTCGTCTTAGGAGAAGATATAGTCACATCCACAGGAATAGGTTGATGATCTTCCTTAGGAGGGGGATTAGTTCTATCCGTGAGGGGAAGAACATCATCTTGAAGAATAATAGGAATGTCAAGTGTTGGGGATCTAGGTTCACTTAAGGATAAGATCATATATTTATTCCATTTTTTATAAGATTGAGAAAGAGCATCGCTCCTTGATGGAAGAGATTGAGATTGTTTAGGCCAGAATAAATCAATAGGAACATCGGGGCTTCTATTGGATGGATGAAATAAGCTATGGTTCACGGTTATGGTTTCTCCATTGTGAGGAAATTTTAGACACTTGTGGATTGGAGAAGCAATAGCCTTCATGGAAGATAGCCAAGGGTAGCCCAACTTCACTTGGAATTGCTTGGAAGAGACTATGATAACAAAGTCAACATCCATGAATTTAGTATGAACCTCAATAGGAGGGGTGATAGAGCCAATGGTAGGACAAGAGAAGCCATAAAATAACTTCACAACCACATTAGAGGCATCATATATTGGTTTATGCAATCGTAAATTGAAAATATACTACTCAGTGATGACATTAACCATGAAAGAGGGATCAATAAGGGCACCACGGCAAGGTATATCCTTAACCTTCGCAACTATGTATAAAGGGCCATCAGGTGATCTAATGGTATCAATAGGGTCAAATGTAATACAAGGATCCTTAGGTGTATCTTATTTTTCTACCATATTTACCAAGTTTAGAACGATAGAGGGTATGAGAAGGTAAGGGATCAATGAAAATATTAAGATTTTGATTAGGAGGAGCTACTGATTTATTCCCTTTATCATTCACACCTACCATAGATATAGTATTATTATCAATCAAATATTGAATCTTATTTTTTAATGCAAAACATTTCTCAATATCATGTCCAGGCTGACGATGAAATTGCCGGAATGAATTGTTATTAAAATAGGGGAATGCAAGTTTAGAAGGATCAACTGGTTTTATAGGAGGAATTTTGATAACATTTCTTTGCAACAACTGAGACATAATACTATGTAAATACTCATTCAAACAAGTAAATTGTCTTTCTCTTTGCAAAAATTTAGAAATAGAAGGCACACCTGTTGTAACGATCACATTGCTGTTGTTGATTGTATCATTAAACTTGATGAATCTTTTTGTCAGTTTTAACTTCACAAAAGGTTGTTGAACACTCTCGCCCTTATCACTTAGAGCCAAAGGAGTGGATTGCTCCATTTGACTCACACAAAGTTGATAATTGTGGAGTGTTGCACACAATTGTGGAAATGAAGTAAACTCAAATAAAAGAAGCTTTTCCTTGATATGTTTTTGTAAATTAGAAATAAAAATTTGTTGAATATAATTATCAGGTACATGAAAATAAATTTGAGAAAATAAATTCTTATATCTACCAATTAAATCGGTCACTTTTTTGTTAAAATCTTGTTTACAATACATTAAATAAGTCAAAGTGATTTTAGGACCAATGTTGTTTTGAAATTGTTGGATGAAAGCATTTGCCAATTGCTGAAAGGAAGTGATAGAATAATAAGGAAAATAGCAATACCATTGTAAAGGCTTATCTCTTAGTATTCTTGTAAACAATTTTGCAAGCAATATTTGATCATAAGAAAAATTGGTACACAAGGTTTGAAATGTTTTGACATGTGTAAGAGGATCACCTTTTCCATTATAGAGTTCTAGTTGAGGTATCTCAACATGTTTTGGTGGCACAACTTTAACAATATCAAGAGAAAGTGGGCTCGCAACATCAAAGGTGGTCACAACAAACTTGGATTGTCTAATACTGAAACAGAGTATGTAGTTACTGCTACCATCTATACTAAGATTTTATGGATGAAACAAATTGTAAAAGATATAAGGATAATTTATGATGAGCCTACTATTATTCACTATGATAGTGCTATTGCTATTGATATGTCAAAGAATCTGGTATTTCAATCAAAATCAAAACACATTTCTATAAGCTACAATTTCTTGAAGGAAAAGGTTGAAGTAAAGGAAGATAGATTGGTTTATGTGCCTACTAAGGAACAAATTACAGATATTCTAACTAAACCATTGCCTAAAGATACTTTTGAATATCATAGAGACTAGTTGGGGGTCAACACCCTTCTAGAAGAGACTTCATGATGCAAGGATGCATTAATCTGTTCTCCTTATTAGACATATCCTTTTGATTGAGGTTGATTAGATGCTGCTACTACTCAGGGGGAGTAGTCAACTATTTGGTTTAGTATTTTGGTTTGATATTTGTCCTTTGTTATTGATGTCAAAGGGGGAGAATGTGTTTATATTAAAAAACTATCAATATTTTTGGGAGAAGGTGTTAATCTAAGGGGGAGAAATATATTTCAAATCAATCTTTTGGGATATTGTTGGTATTCCTTGGCACTTGGACATTTTTCACATTTAGTGTTTCCATCAATGCCAAAGGGGGAGATCTTTTGGAATATGTTATATTTGGTTAAGTGTAGTCATTGATGTCAACACTATATCCCAGTTGGACCTATCCCAGTTAGTCTTGGTGATCATCTTAGTTTTAATTCTAATCCGGTATGATCAGAATCTTTGGATTCAGTTTTGGATGTTTATTCTAGATGATTATATTCTTTCCATATTCTGTTGGTTCATAATTTTGTGCTCTGGTTGCTAATTCTTTTGTTCCCCATTGATATTTTTTGTAATAGTTAGCTTTACCGGTAAGCGATATTTGATGATTTGGTTAGATGATTTTGATCTGAGTTATGGGAAAGGTTTCTATTGTGATAAAGATGCTTCTTGATCATGTCCTAACTATTTGGTAGTGTTGCAATGGTTGGCGTGTTGTTATAATGGTCCTATTTAGATCTAGTTAGACTTTATGTTATTTCACTAAGGATTTGTACCTATTGTTGGATTATGGTCTTAGCCAAAATTTAGGCCGATGTAATTATTTAGGAACTTGAATTAGCTCCAAGATATGTAATGTAAATCATAATATTGGTCCGGTGGTATCATGTGATGTAATTTTTATTATTATGGGTTTATGGGTTTAGGGTCTAGCTGACCTTGTCAATAAAGTTGATGATCTGTATTTATAGGTGACTTATTCATGTAATCTTGGAATGTTTTTTGGGATTGGTGGTTATATCTACATTATCAGAGAAACAATTATGTTGAAATAGAGTCATATCATTTTTGGTGAAGGATTTGTATTGCAGGGTAGACATATGTGCTTAATCGGAACTGTATCAGATTGTGTACGAGAAAAATCGAGACTAGGCTAACATGCCCTAATCCTACCTTTTGACACACATTGCGGAATACGAAAGAGCCTAGAGGTATCACACAATTGGCTACTTCTTTTTGTGAAAGAGAGAGCCACGAGCTACCTATTAGGGTTTCTATTCCTTTGTTGTAATTGAAAGATAAAATGATGCAAGTTCAACTCCTAACCCCAAAGTGCAAGTATGAACTACTAACAAGATTGCAAAATTGAAACTAAACAATGGAAAGCTGTAAACACAAGGACAAGACAAGAATGCAAATGCATACTCAGAGTTAAAATATAAGTGAAAATGTTCGGGATGGGGGTGCGGGCGCCACTGTCCTAATTCTGCCCCTGAAACTGCTCCTGAAACTGTTGTTTTGCCACCTGAAAAGCTGTCTGAAACTTGTTGTCTGACAGAAGGACTAGGGCGCCCAGCGCCCCTGTCCCAAGGACCAGGGCACCCAGCGCCCCTGTCCTGGTAGGACCAGGGTGCCCCATGCTCCTATCCCAGTCTTCTGGGTTGGAATTTGGTGTGAAGTTCTGTCTCGGTCCGCTTCAGTCGGATCTGTAATTTGCGGTGTCCTTCGAATCCCAAAATCTGCACTTATATCTGAAAAGGTATGGTGGGCGGCTATATAGGGTTTTGCCTTAGTCAAACCCCCACTTTGGTGATTTCCACCTCCACGAATAGCCAAGTTGTATTGTAAAAGTAGTATGTGTGCAGACCTTGTGTGTGTGCAAGATCCTAAAATGCAAGTAAGCAAACTAGAGCAACCTAGAAAGTAAACCCTAATTGCTTGTAAATGATAATGTAAATTCTCTAAATCAAGATGCAAAGTGATCTAAAGCATGAATACCAATGATGTAATGAGGCTTATGCAAAGACATGAAAACAACATGAAATCATACCCAACACCAAGGGAGGGGTACAAGCCAATCTTCAGTCGGTGATCCCCTATTGCTCTTCAATGTCTTCAAAGCCCTAAATGGATGAAATGAAATTGATGAATGCTTGATGGATGGATGTTGAATGTTGTTGAAGCCTTCAAAGATCTACTCTTTTGGTGCATAAAAGGTCCCTGAAACCAAAAATTTGGATCCTTTCAAATGAAGAAAGAGAGCTCTTATATATGAAACCCTAGGTCTTAATTTCAACTTTTGGCCAACCTAGAGATTGAATCTCCCGCCAATTTCTTGGGGTTAAGCTTAATTTTATGATTGGATTGCACTCCTAAAATTTCAGGAAGAATGTCCGGGACCGTGTGCACTCCGGGCGCCATGGTCCCGTCAACTTTTCACCAAATTTTCAGGGCTGTCGGATATGATGATTTTAGAGAGAATCCTGAAGTTACAGGTGATTTCGAGATGTTTTGACCCCCGAAATCAAGCCCCCAAGTTCAAAATAGGACCTAATTAGGGTTTTTGATTAAATGATGTATTGGAGGAATAAAATGAAAGGGGCACACTTTAATGAAAGGGCCCAACTTTATGATGTGGAAGATGATGAAATAGGACCTTAGACCTAAATAATTTGATTAATTAAGTGCTAAAGGGGAAATGCGATGCAAAGTGCAAGATGCGTTAAGGGGGGTGCTAAACTAGGTGTGAAATTGTACCAACCTAGCAAGTGCGTACAATTTATGACGCTACACAAATATTAGTACATTAACAAAATTCAGGCAAATGCATGTTGATCATGCCAAAATTCAAAAAAATGAAACAAAAAGAGAGATATCTCTAGAGGCTCAGACAAAACCAGCATCCATCTCCTTAAGCACTATTGCCTCAGGTTCGATGTCATCCTCCTCCTGTAGATTCTACTCACTTTCTTAAGCTTTCTAACAAAGAACTACTTTCAACACCACAGGGCACTCCATCCCACACTCTACGTGGACGTCTGAGTAAGCCATTTCCTTTGAGAGACAATCATCATTCATAATCTATTATTCACCTATACGTACCATTACGCATCCAAGATCCCTTGATCAAGATCTTGAACCACCACAAATTAATTAACCTCAACTTCTACTCCCAAGGACATGTAGCAATTTTGTGGCAGTGGGGTATGCAAATTGGCATCGATATTATCCAGGACAACATCAATCTCACAAAGAAAATAGTTCTTGAAGATCATTTGAGCTATTTTCTTTACTCATTACTTACTCAACCCCATATATACCAGCATGATGACGAACATGGCCATGATATAAGAGTTTACCCAGTACCTGTGTTAAGCTCTGATAAAATCCCCATCCAAAATTGTTTTTACAATATGCAGTATTAGCGGGTGCTTCATGGCCATGACTGCTAGTAGATGATTATCAAAAATTTCCCCCAAGAAAGCCATCTATCAGTTTGTGGACTCCAGCATTACAGGCGTATCCATCCCTAGAAACCCTAGCACCCTATGCCCAATCACACCGCTATAGCTCAAACTCACTAGACAGTATTCAAAAAATAAGAATGGGCTGCTATAAATAGGCCAAGCTTACATTCTAATGATCGCCAAGGTGACATAAGATGTCCTAGCACTTACTGATTTTTAATGAATCCTCATGTTCACCAACTTATATGCCATCCCACATTATGTTGAATATCAAATCCAAGCTTGCTTGTAAAGTAAGGAAAACAATTATCTCATTGATCAAGAAGGATGAGGGTGATGTGTTATGTAGGAATTTCAAGCATAGTTGAGGTATGATGTTTTCATGGTACTATATAATTATGTAGTGACAGACTGTGTTGCTGCTTTAGCTAGATTGCGCACTATCACATTCCCTTCCTGGTAGATGTGACTTATACGAAATTCCTCCAAATCATTCAAAAGAATTATTTGATTGGTCAGAGCCATTGGTTGAGGATCCAACATGGAGTTTCATTTTTCCTAATCGCATTTACCACATTTAGGGAGTCACCTTCCAAATAGATTTTTTGGGCCCCACTAAAAATCTGAACCTGTAGGCCATGTAATGTAGCATGAAACTCTGCTAAATTGTTTGTAGAATAACCAATGTGTTTTGAAACTTCCATTAGGGAATTTCTGAATTCATCACGGATAACACACCCAATGCCACTAGGGCCTAGGTTGCCCAAAGAAGCCCTATCGAAATTAATCTTGACTGAACTAGGATTAGGTGTATTCCATTGAACCAGGTGTCTGCCTAAAAGTGGGGGGTTGGAGGAACTATTCCCAAACAAAGGTAGAATAGAAAGAATTGGAAAGGTGAGTTTTATTCTACAATCCTAACCTTTGTATACATTTTTCTTTAATGTCTTCCCTTTTGTGGATTCATTGATTAGAGAAATCATAGAGGTTTTTATCTTTTGTCATAGGGCCTTTGAAGCCATGAGCTTGTAATGAAAAATGCGCCTGTTGCACTCCTTCCATAATTCTCAAATCAAAAGGGATGGGATAATTACCCATATATCCCCAAATACAGCCTTCAAAGGTTCTTGTGGCTATATTTTAAACCAGACGTCAATCCCAGCTTGGAATGGGCAATAAAGGTTTAATTTTTGCATGAAATCACACCAACACTTTAATCTATTGTACTATTACTAATTATACATTAGTAAAAACAGATGTCTAAGAAGCCTTTTATATATATTTTTTCATATTTTATAATGCTATTTTTATTTTCAATTTTTGTTTGTTTATAGAAACCCGTATAATTTATTGCTATATTTTCATTATTTTTAATACCTATAAATTTTTGTGATATCTTGTCCTTAGTTATATTTAGATTATTTTAGTTATTATCCTTTCCCTTTCTCTTTTTTTCTCAATTTGGATAAAATATAAAATTATTATAGTTTTATTATTTTTCTCTCTTTTTTTTGTGTTAATCTTTTCTTTCTAATTCTTTTACGTTTGAATTATTATCTAAAATCAATAACAAAAGATTAGGTTGCAGAACTACTTCATAGAGCTTCATGAGATACAACTATGTCATAGAGATATTCAATGCACAATTAGTATTGCTTAGAAATCATAAATTATGATCATCATTGAGGACAAAGCAAAACAATTAGGGTTTGATAGTTTTGTGCAACCTCCAGTGGATAATAAGAATAGTAACAACCCTTTTGATAGATGAAAATTGCATAAGAATTAAGATCATTTATTGAAGCAAGGATGAAAATTGGATAAAAGCAATGGAAGAAGGATAAAATCAGATAGAAAAGATTAAGACATGGGAATTAGTTACTAGAACTAAAGACAAGAATATTATTGGAACTAAATGGGTTTTTAGGAATGAATTAAATAACAAAGGTCTGGTTGTCAGGAACAAGGCTAAATTAGTTTACAAAGGAAATTCACAGCAAGATGGATTTGATTATGGAGAGACTTATGGTCCAGTTGCAAGAATTGAAGTGGTATGACTATTTATGGTCTAATCTGCACACAAGAACTACAAAGTATATCAGATGTATGTCAAATGTACATTTCTAAACGGAGACCTAGAAGAGGAAGTCTAATCTGCACACAAGAACTACAAAGTATATCAGATGTATGTCAAATGTACATTTCTAAACGGAGACCTAGAAGAGGAAGTCTACATTAAGCAGCCTGATGGAATTTTTTTTTCAGAAGACAAAGACATGGTTTGTAGAATGAAGAAATCTTTATATGGACTAAAACAAGCCCCTAGAACATGGTATGCTAGATTAGATAGATATCTTTTAAAGATTGGTTTTAGCAAAGGTAATGTTGTTAGTAACTTAAATTACAAAATTGAGTAGGGTGACATATTTCTTATGATATCTTTTTTGGGGGTGAATAAATTCTATGCATGAAATTTGCTAATGATATGAAGAATGAATTTAAAATGTCTATGATTGGTGAGATGAAATTTTTCTTTTGTTTGCAGATTACTCAGACTGAGAAAGGTATTTTCATTTGTTAAACTAAGTATGTGAAGGAGTTACTTAAGAAATTTGGACCTGAGAATTCTAAACCTGTCGATACTCCTATGATAAGCGGTTGTGAATTGTCAAAGGATGATGAATCTCCTGGAGTAAATCCAAGCAGATACAAATCGATGATTGGTGGATTGTTGTACCTAACTCAAACTAGACCTGATATAATGAACATTGTTTGTATTACTTCTAGATTTCACTCAGATCCTAGAGAAACTCATGATATTGGTGTTAAGAGGATATTCAAATATTTGGTATGTAAAATAGAGTTTGGGCTATGGTATCCAAAGAATGATGACTTCATATTATGTGCCCATATAGATTTTGATTGGGCAGGAGATGTGAATGATCAAAAGAGAACTACTGGTGGTGTATTCTTTCTTGGAAAGAAGTTGGTTTCATGGCTTAGCAAGAAACAATCACGCACTTCATTGTCTAATGTTAAAACAAATGCTGAAAGATAGTGGGTAGGTAGAAAAAATAATTTTTTGAAATAAGAGATCCAATAGATAAGAAGGGTAGGTAACCAGAAAATTGTTTTATTTTAAAGAACAATTAGTAGTTTAATTTTTTAAGAGTTTCCTATATTATGATGAACACCTACATAGGGTAGTTAGTATTTCCAATAAGGTGTTTTTATAATTTTCTAGTAAATTTATGCCACGTGCTTATTAGCTCGTTATGCTAAAGTTTTAAGAGTTAATCTAATTATTACATAAACTAGTTAATATTTTCAATGTCTTTTTAGAATAATTTTGCACAAAACCTGTATGTGACAAATAAGTGATCCAATAGTTAAAATGGTAGGTAAGGTCATCCAATAGTTACATAGGATGCTTAAGATTTCAAAGGAGTTGTTTCTATAATTTTCCAATAAACTTATGGCCCATGGGAAATAAGTGTTGACTAGTTAAGTTAGGTAGTTGGGAAATAATTTTTAATGGTAAATGGGTAATTAAGATTTCCAAGGAGTTGTTTCTATAGTTTTCCACTAAACTTATGCCCCATGGGAAATAAGTAACAAAATGGTTATGTTGGGAAGGCCATAACTTTTAATATTATGAGAATATTATGGTCTAGCTTGTGGGTTTCTTTGTAAGATTACCAGAATAGACCTTGATTTTGATGCTTGTTGGATTGGGGAGTTCCGAGTCATGGTGGATGATTATGGGTGGGAAAATAATGAGAGAATGAGGGAGGAAGAGGTCCTAGTGATGAAGGACGAGGAGGATGACAACCATGACTCATATGATCTTGATGAAAATTAGTCCCCTCTGGTGTGCTGTGCTAGTGTTGGTGCTGCAAAAAATTAAATCAATGGGATTTTGTTTTTATTTTTGTTTTTTGAAAGATGGTGAATGCAAGTTGTAAATATAACTCTCTCTATATATAATAGAATCTAAATATTTTGTCAAACTATCTCTTTTTACTTGCATGAAAAGTAGTTAATAATTTTTTTTTTCTTTCTGCACACTTTGAATTCATAAAACTCTTATGCTTTAATGATTTAAAGATAAAAAACAAATTCATTGTATATAGTAACCAATGAATGGGTAGAAAAATACCTGAGTCCACGCTTACCATTCATGGTGGTTTGAAAGAATTTGTGTCCTTTACCTTAAAGATACTTTGAAACTTTTAAGAGTGATCTTGTAGTCATAACCAAACTGAGATGAATCCTAAAAAAATGATACTTTATTAAAGCTATACACAACGTTAAAAACAAGATTATGCAGTATAATTTCATTGAAAAATAAAAATTAACCTACTTCTATGATTTAAAAAAAAATTAAACTAAATAAATCCATTAATAGGATTTTCTAAATAACTCCCATTTCTCCCTAATCTTATGTAACTCTCGTACTTGTGGGGGTGAATCAAAAAATAAAGGGGTGATAAATTTTTGGTACGTCGGGAACTTTTTATTTTATTGCAAAAAGGAAAAAGAATAGCTAAGGAAGTATTACTATTTAATGAAAAATAGGTAAAAGACCTTACCTCTGATAAGTCATCATTGTGATCAAAAAAAGGAAAAGTTGAAACAATTTTACCTGCTTGTTGCACCAAAAATCTTATGGGGCATCCACGTAGGGGTACAATGGGTATTTTCACCTGAGTTGTCGAGTCGCCACTAACTGTCACTTGCTCTGAGCTTGTTTGGTATCCTTTGAGAGGGGATGCTACAGGTTTGAACCTTGCTTCAAGTGAATTACAAAACAGTCCAATCTCATCCCAGAATTGAGAATCATTCATATCGGTTTCATCTTGGTAGGCCCCTTGGGTCTTTTTCTTTCCCTTTAGAGAGATATGGGCCTGTTCTTCATCAGTTTCATTATCAGTTGTCACTCAGTCTTTGGGATCCAAGGCTTGTTCGAAGATTTTTGTTCATAGTTCGGATGACCAATTAACCTCCAGACCACCAATCTACCTTTGTAAAGTGAAATCATTTTGGGTTGAGTGAAGTTGGACAAAAGATATTTTTCTATTAAAGGAAGAGAGAAAAGCAACTCTTGAATAAAATCTACCTCTTCAAAGGTAATATCTTGTTCTACAAGAACTTCCTTGTCTGCTTGATTGGAGACTAGGATTAACAATCCCCCTCTCTTCTTCCTTATGTATGAACTGGGGAACTTGTCCTGATAAAATTGGTAGAACATTATTTCTTCATCAATGGCATTTAATTGGTTTTGTATATCATACATGATCTATCTAGCTATCAGAAGAAACTCTTCCTTAGGATGTAGGGCCATAATCGGGCTCTCTTACAAGAAACAATAAGAATAAATTTCCATCACATTTTTTTGAGATTACCAACCCAAAGTAGGGTTATTCGAGCTCCCATTGGGCATGCCAAGAAAATACTATTGAACCCCAATTAGTTTGAAGACATGAAGTGGGGCACTCGAGAAGTTATATAGGGGTGGGGTCCATTGCATCTTGTGGAACGAACCTCCAAGATTTTAGTAGCCGACTCTTCATTATTTAGAAAGAGAGGTTGAAAAGGGAAAGAAGGCATTGTAAACCTAACCCTATTGGATAACAGAAAGGAAACTCAAAAAAACTGACCATTGAGCAGACAAGGCACAATATATCACAATTCCTTTAATATTGAGAAAATAATAGGGCATAGTAACTCTGACATAAGACACAATATTCCAATCTGATTTTATGGAGGGTGTTCATAAAGATAGAGCTCAACAAACAATCTTACAATTCTAAATACAACTCTTTTTAGTTTTGCAAGAATGGTATAATCTAGAATTCATTTTATGAGCATGAAGGTTTGATGTATGCACACTATTCATAACCTCATAAAGAAAAATTCCAAAGAAATGAAAATAGAATCGGACAGACAAGATTAGCACAAAATATTATTAAGAACATTAGAGAAAGGAAACATGACACAATTTGCTATTTAGAATAATATTAAGGCTCAATTATCGATTATGTGATTTTATAAAACCAAACCGGATCTCTTGATCAAGTTATTACTTTTACAAAAATGTTTCAAAAAATTTGGATCACTTGTACAAAGGTCCTATCTCTTTCAAAAGTTAATATATTTTGAGTTTTCAATATTTGACCTAAAACTTGGAAGAAAAAAAGATCCGATCAGATCATATTATTATAAGAAAAATCGATGTTTAATCGTCCTCTATCTCTGGATTTTATATCCCCTTATACTATAGTGAAGATAAAATTTCATTTTTGCCACCATTCAGAAAGATTTGATTTGGAATGACAATATCTGATCACTTTCATGCCGGAAGGCTGCGGGTTACAAATTTTCCCAAATCGCCAGCATGTCGGGCATGTAGGTTGTGTCGTGTTTCGGTATCAGATTTTGGTAGCCTCGAACTCTGGATGGCCTTGCTCAGTAGATTTGAATACATCCACTAGGAAATGTCGAGGTCAAAAATCAACCACCCATCATATGTGGCATGCCATTGGAGAATTGGGAAGCCCCCTGTATTGTATGATCTCTTTCCTCTGTCGAGCCAACACACGGTGGGTTATTAGAGAGAAGCTGGAGAAGTAAAGTTTTAGTTCGTAGAGACATGCAAAATCACAATGTGTCCCATGGGCCCCCCCATGCAATAAGGAAAGCAACTATCTATTTGAAAGAAAAGAGTCGGAAGACTGACCATTGTAAAATGTTTTATAGTACCAATGTGAAAGTATGCGAAGCAGGGGATGAGATTGCCCCAAAACCTATTTAGGAAGCTAAATTTGAGATCATACCTATTGCATGACTACTTAGACATTCATATCAAATTCCTATCACATTCTAAAAATTCATATTTCACAGTCGAGCTGAACTGATTAGGCGTGACAACACCTGTCCCCAACACAAAAAAAGGTCGATTCAGAAGATTGTTCAGCAACTGAGACCAAAAATGGAAAAAGGAGGAAGAAATGCATAATTAAGCTGCCTTTGCACTTGAAGATGATTCAAATTTCAGTCGCCTCTTTCAACCTATTTTTAACATTATGGGCAAGTATTGCCTTGCAGCCACTTCGGAAGATTGGTGTAGTAACTGTAGAGGGGGTTTCTGCAACGACATTTTCCAGATCCTTAAACGTTTTCTCCAAGTATGTTAAATACATTAGGAACACCAAGGTTTACCTCTGTCAATTCAATTTCTTTCGGTGCTAAATGTCTTAGCAAAGCTACCATCACCCACGGATTTGTCCCGTATATACTCTCTATTTTTGATGTTGAATCCGCTTCATTCCTTCTCATTCAACTCTGAATCATCAGAATCATATACGTCGGTGCAATGAATGTCGCATTTATCCTCTCTATATTTCATGTTAAATCTGCTGCATTCCTTGTGGTTCAACTCTGATTCATCAGATATATGGACCACGATCTACCGATAGTTTTCTCACTACAGTTGAGCCATCTGGCTGGTTTTTCTTAACCTTCCTAGCATGTGAAGTTATACAAATTTAAGTCTAACTACTGTTAATCCGTTTGTCTTAAATTAATCCTCATCTACTCAGCCAAGAAATGCCATACACCTCTTCTCGAAGTAACTATTTTTCTGTGAAAAAAAATAAGATAAATTACAATATTGTCTACAAATGTTGAGAATGAGTCAATTGAACTAAAAAATACAAACTACAAATGTGAGGTTTGGGATTTACAAGGTTCTACTGAGTTTTGAATTAGGACATTATTTATTTTACATTTAGGGTTTATGTTAGTTGGGTTTATTTCTAGTTTAAGTGTTTCCTTTCTTAACTTCTCCTTTTATCTTGTACCCTCGTATTTTCTTAAAATGTTGCAGGTCATTTTCATTCCCTCATGCTATTGTAGTTGTAGTTTTCAATCCAACTGACCAATTCTCAACATTTGTAGACATTAATTTAATTTCTCTGATTCTTTTTCAAAGAAAAACTAGTTAACTTCTAGAAGGGGTGTATCGAATTCCTTGGCTGTGTGGATTAAAATTAATTTCAGACAAATGGATTGACAGCTGATGTATTTCAAATATCCACTATATGATTCGCATATCCCATGAAATGACTTCTGAATTTGTATGACTTGCCATGCTAGGAAGGCTAAGAAAAGACAACAGATGGCTCAATTGGATTAGTAAGAAAACTATCAGTAGATCTAACCACTAAATGAATCATATATCTTTTCTTTTGCTCAGCTCTGATGATTAGGTTGAGATCCTTTTGACAATTTCCTCCATGAAATAACTGTCGTACCCTCATATTCAATTTGACGGCGAAACTCTGTCGAGGTAAGTCATTAATGTAAATAGATTGTTTACTACATTAAGTAATATATATATAGAGTGAGGCAGGCTGTTTTCTAGGTATATTTGATATGTGGAAGCAGCACGATTTTTACTGTGCACCAACAATCTTTATATAGAAAGAAAGAGATATAGAGTTCAAGGTCATAAATAATCCATCTACATTGAGCTGGGAAGAGCTGCGAACTAAGATCTGGCATGATAACCCTAAGGACTTATGTCGACAGGCTATGAGCTGCAAAATGAGAATGTTCTCTCCGCTCCCGCTTCTTCCTGGAAATGAATGGACAAACTAATGAGTTAATATAAATAATTTTTATAATGCAAAGGTTTTCTTCCAAATAACAAAAATGGTTAATTGAATTCTATTACTTATCTCTAGAGAAATATTTTTATCAGAGCATTTGAGGACTCCAAAATTATTTTATGTACCTGTTTTATGTGCATTTTAGCAAACTATCTACAATATCTCACAAGCGATTCACTTTGTGATATTGAAAGTTAAATAATTTAGAAAATAAAATTTCTAAAACATTATTTTATCCGATTTTTTTTTAAAAGATTGATTATCCTAGTCTGGGTCTAGCATGCACACGTAACAGTAAACATTTTCTATTTAAAGCATGATTTCTATGTTTTTCATTCAACAGATTTCTCAATGATCTGAGGTTTAACAAATCAAAAAGATGAGAGTTAACATCCAGATTATTTATACAAACTCTAATATCATATTTAAAAATATAATTTTAACTGCAACACATGGATAATTTGAATCATTTTCACTTTATAGGTAATGAAATTATATTAATAATTCATATATGTAAACAATAGAAAAAATTATATCAGTAACAAAATCACATATTTCTAGTTTGATCTTGTCTTTTTTATGTTGATTTCAAATAATTGCATTTTTCAAGCAATAGAAAACAAGTTTGTTCATGTTCTTTCTTATGATACAAACAATTTTGTAAAATTGAAAAGAAAGGAAAGAGAGACACTTATCAAACATCCTATATTGCCTCTCAGTAATTCAATGTTTGATTTATGACTAAGAAAGTTGAAAATAAAAGCAAGAGAGACACTTATCAAACACTTTATATTGCTTCTCCTTTATTCAATCTCTGATCTACTACTAAGAATGTTGAAAAGAATGGAAAAAGAATCTTTGATAACAATCTCTTTGCATTGACGATTGGGAAAAATCTCTCTGTAATAATGAAAACTTGATAGCAATATACAAAAACTGTTATCCATTTTTAAGTCAAATTGGGGTGCATGGCTGCTGGTTTAGCATCACTACAATATTTTAATAAACATCTTCTATCAAGATGTAAAGAAAATATTTCTAATATTCTCAGTTGAAAAGTATCTACGGTAGGATTGGTGCATATGAGAGAACATAAGTTAGTTCGTGAAGTTTACAATACAATATTCTTTTATGCTTATTGCATATGAGAAAACATAAGTTAGTTCGTGAAGTTTATAATACAATGTTTTTTGCAAACCTAAACACTAAATTAGACAAAAATGCAGAAAAAAAATAAAAATAAAATATCATGGTAATATGAAAAAGAGGAATGTAAATTGAAAGGTTTATTCAAACAAGTAAAGGTCATGAGATAGATGATCGATTTGAATATCATGGCATAAATAGTTGAATGGTTGAATTGAAATTACTCAAATAGATAGTGGGTAGGTAGAAAAAATGATTTTTTGAAATAAGGGATCCAATAGATAAGAAGGGTAGGTAACCAGAAAATTGTTTTATTTTAAAGAACAATTAGTAGTTTAATTTTTTAAAAGTTTCCTATATTATGATCGAACGCCTACATAGGGTAGTTAGTATTTCCAATAGGTGTTTTTATAATTTTCTAGTAAATTTATGCCACGTGCTTATTAGCTGGTTATGCTAAAGTGTTAAGAGTTAATCTAATTATTACATAGAGTAGTTAATATTTTCAAGGTATTTTTAGAATAATTTTGCACAAAACCTGTATGTGACAAATAAGTGATCCAATAGTTAAAATGGTAGGTAAGGTCATCCAATAGTTACATAGGATACTTAAGATTTCAAAGGAGTTGTTTCTATAATTTTTCAAAAAACTTATGGCACATGGGAAATAAGTGTTGACTAGTTAAGTTAGGTAGTTGGGAAATAATTTTTAATGGTAAATGGGTAATTAAGATTTCCAAGGAGTTGTTTCTATAGTTTTCCACTAAACTTATGCCCCATGGGAAATAAGTAACAAAATGGTTATGTTGGGTAGGTAAGGAAATATTATTTATTTTCTATTGTTTTAAGAGGATAATGATGGAATTTGTTTTCCCAAAAGGGAATTTCTATGATTCTACAGTAAACATATGCCCTTGGAAAATAAATAATCCAATTGTTATGTAGGGTAGGTAAGAAACATAATATTCATTTTTTTTTTTTTAAATATGTAATTTATATTTCCAAAGTGATGTTTCTATAATATTTTTTATAAGCTCGTTTTACTACAAATAAATAAACGAATGACTATGTAGAATAACTTAGAGAAAAATTTATTTATTTTCACAATGTTTGGGTGTCCCCACAACTTAGCCTATCATAAGCCTCACTTAGGGAAATAATAATCCTATGAACATTGATGACAATAGATCAGAAGCCAACATAATTTTATTTCTAATTTTGTTTTAAGGAATAATGATGAATCATGATCAAAGTAAATAAAATAAAATAACATTTAGCTATGATATTAGACTTGAATTATTTATAATAAAATGAAATAAATAAATTAATAGTTTAGTATGTGAAAATTGTGATGAAAATAGTTAAACATGAAAAATGGCTATTTAAATTAGAAAATAGAAACATAAATTTTATTCCATTTTCCTTGTTTCAAAAAATGGGATGGGTAAGGAAGGAAACTCTCTATATTGTTAGTCTTTGTTGTATATTGAGAGACATTAAACTGTCTTTTACATTCAATCACAGGACATGGAAATATTCATGGGTGAAAGATGGAAACAAGATCAAGAAGTGCTTTTCAATTTTTTTCATTGATATATCTAATAGTAAACATAATACAAGAAGAACAGAAGGAGAAAGTATGAGCCAAGGGGAATTTGTGAATCAAGAGTTGAAAACTTTGGTCAGAACCAAAAATTGGAATCCTAAGAAAGATGTCAAATATTTTGGAGATTTAAAGAGAGTTGAGAGTTGAATTTGATAAGTGAAACCGCGTGAATCTCGGATAGGTTCAATAGAGAGAAGTGTCTCAATGAAAGAGAGATAGGTTCAATAGAGAGAAGTATATCCCAAGATAGTGCCATAGAGGATTTGTTAGGTCAATTATGAGGAGAATCCCTTCCATTACTTTCAAAATGGGAATAATTGAATGAATATTCACAACTCCAGTAAGGGCGAAAAGAGGTAGACCATTAGAATGTACCGAAAAAAAACAGAAGGAGAAGAAATTTACTATAACAAATTGTCAAACAATTATAGTTTAGAGTAAAAAAAAATAGGCAAATATCTTTTGGTCTCTTAGGAAAAAAAGACTTCAAAAGTTCATAGTCTGTGCCAATCAGGAAAATAGGAAATAGATAAAACGTTCAATAGCAAATGATTTGAAACAAGATGAAATAAGTAAACTGATTGGATGGGGTGAACGCTATATCTTAGTCCATAGGCAATAAAGTCCAAAAGCTTTCAATAATGGACTGTCACAAAGACAATGAATAATAAAGACAATGAAATTTCATAGAAGTGCATAATTAGTATGGATATAATAACACATCGGTATGGATATCATAACACAGTGGGAAAATACAATCACGGAATTTTTGAAATAAAGATAGAAACATCTTCATGGTTTCAGACCTTATGGAGTCTTTGGTCACAAGTTCTAGTGACAAGAATAAAAGAGTCAAACAAGGCAGTCTAAATACTGCTTGCAGCCATCCAAATATTTGTAAAAGACAGTGAGGAGATTATCAGCATTACCAAATACACGGAAATAAAGAACATTAGCCCCGTGATGAAGAGCATAGTATTCACGGAGAAATTCATGATAAGCTATCACAAAAGTGTAATTATTCAAATGTCACTTTCTCAAAATGGTGAGTAAAGAGCAGTCCTTCATGCACCCAAAGGAGTCACAAATTATACTCAGATCAAAGTAAGACCCAAAAGTGACAATAAAAGTTCACTATTGAATTCCCAAAAAAATAAAAAAATGCTCAATCATTTACAGACTTGCAGATTAGAGAAGCATAAGGTTATGATTTCTATCCATACTCAAGCGAATAATGTTCTGATAGAATAGAAACTGATCCATTCAATAAGAGTAGCATATTCAAATATTTTGAATGTATTTTGAGGGAACTCAAACAGTGAAAAGTAAAGTAGTGCCTCAAACATGTACAGTGAACAGTCATAATATCACAGACAACAGTCACTCTTAGAATGGCAGCCTTAAAATCACTGAAGGACAGTATAGGCATAAGCATGGATATAAATTTAAAATATAGAATCCTAAGAAATGACCATTAGCAAAAGAGCAGATCCTAGTGCACAATGGACAACAAGCAAAGAAATAGTCATAATGTTTTCATGATTTCGTGAAAACCCAGATTCTGCTTATGACGATTTTTATGCAGAAATGAGACGACTTCAAAACACAATAACTCAAAAAATCTGGTGAAAACCCAGTTCACGGATTTTCGAAAAACTCTATTAGTCCGCAAAAAAGATAATACTAAAACAAAGGAACAAATAATGAAAGAACAAACCACAAGGTTCAGCCAGCTATCAATATGATAAGCCTCATGGACAGTCAAAGTGAGGTATAAAGATCATCAAGAGATAATCAAGATTTTGACCAGTTGGTGCAGCCATCATGAGAAAGACAGTCTCTAAAATCAATACCAAAAGATTAGGTTGCAGAACTACTTCACAGAGCTTCATGAGATAATTGCAATAGTTTTAGATACAAAAGAAATATCTGTCAATATGATTACACAAAGAGGAGTAATATCCATAAATGACACTGAGCATAGTGCAAAGTTAATGTTGCACTAGGTAATAATAGAATACACGAGACAACTATATCACAGAGATATTCAATGCACAGTTAGTATTGTTTAGAAATCATAAATTATGATCATCATTGAGGACAAAGGAAAACAATTAGGGTTTGATAGTTTTGTGCAACCTCCAGTGGATAATAGGAATAGTAACAACCCTTTTGACAGATGAAAATTGCATAAGAATTAAGATCATTTATTGAAGCAAGGATGAAAATTGGATAAAAGCAATGGAAGAAGGATAAAATCAAATAGAAAAGATTAAGACATGGGAATTAGTTACTAGAACTAAAGACAAGAATATTATTGGAACTAAATGGGTTTTTAGGAATAAATTAAATAACGAAGGTCTGGTTGTGAGGAACAAGGCTAGATTAGTTTACAAAGGAAATTCACAGCAAGATGGATTTGATTATGGAGAGACTTATGGTCAGTTGCAAGAATTGAAGAGAGACTTATGGTCCAGTTGCAAGAATTGAAGTGGTATGACTATTTAAGGTCTAATCTGCACACAAGAACTACAAAGTATATCAGATGGATGTCAAACGTACATTTCTAAACGGAGACCTAGAAGAGGAAGTCTACATTGAGCAGCCTGATGGATTTTTTTTTTAGAAGACAAAGACATGGTTTGTAGAATGAAGAAATCTTTATATGGACTAAAACAAGCCCCTAGAGCATGGTATGCTAGATTAGATAGATATCTTTTAAAGATTGGTTTTAGCAAAGGTAATGTTGTTGGTAACTTAAATTACAAAATTGAGCAGGGTGACATATTTCTTATGATATCTTTTTTGGAGGTGAATAAATTCTATGCATTAATGATATGAAGAATGAATTTAAAATATCTATGATTGGTGAGATGAAATTTTTCTTTTGTTTGCAGATTACTCAGACTGAGAAAGGTATTTTCATTTGTTAAACTAAGTATGTGAAGGAGTTACTTAAGAAATTTGGACCTGAGAATTCTAAACCTATCGATACTCCTATGATAAGCGGTTCCGAATTGTCAAAGGATGATGAATCTCCTAGAGTAAATCCAAGTAGATACAAATCGATGATTGGTGGATTGTTGTACCTAACTCAAACTAGACCTGATATAATGAACATTGTTTGTCTTACTTCTAGATTTCACTCATATCCTAGAGAAACTCATGATATTGGTGTTACGAGGATATTCAAATATTTGGTATGTAAAATAGAGTTTGGGCTATGGTATCCAAAGAATGATGACTTCATATTATGTGCCTATATAGATTTTGTTGTACTAAGATTTTATGGATAAAACAAATGCTAAAAGATAGTGGGTAGGTAGAAAAAATAATTTTTTGAAATAAGAGATCCAATAGATAAGAAGGGTAGGTAACCAGAAAATTGTTTTATTTTAAAGAACAATTAGTAGTTTAATTTTTTAAGAGTTTCCTATATTATGATGAACACCTACATAGGGTAGTTAGTATTTCCAATAAGGTGTTTTTATAATTTTCTAGTAAATTTATGCCACGTGCTTATTAGCTCGTTATGCTAAAGTTTTAAGAGTTAATCTAATTATTACATAGAGTGGTTAATATTTTCAAGGTTTTTTAGAATAATTTTGCACAAAACCTGTATGTGACGAATAAGTGATCCAATAGTTAAAATGGTAGGTAAGGTCATCCAATAGTTACATAGGATGCTTAAGATTTCAAAGGAGTTGTTTCTATAATTTTCCAATAAACTTATGGCGCATGGGAAATAAGTGTTGACTAGTTAAGTTAGGTAGTTGGGAAATAATTTTTAATGGTAAATGGGTAATTAAGATTTCCAAGGAGTTGTTTCTATAGTTTTCCACTAAACTTATGCCCCATGGGAAATAAGTAACAAAATGGTTATGTTGGGAAGGTAAGGAAATATTATTTATTTTTTATTGTTTTAAGAGGATAATGATGGAATTTGTTTTCCCAAAAGGGGATTTCTATGATTCTACAGTAAACATATGCCCTTGGAAAATAAATAATCCAATTGTTATGTAAGGTAGGTAAGAAACATAATATTCATTTTTTTTAAGAAAAATATTTAATTTATATTTTTAAAATTATGTTTCTATAATCCTTTTTATAAGCTCGTTTTACTATAAATAAATAAACGAATGACTATGTAGAATAACTTAGAGAAAAATTTATTTATTTTCACAATGTTGGGGTGTCCCCACAACTTAGCCTATCCTAAGCCTCACTTAGGGAAATAATAATCCTATGAACATTGATGACAATAGATCAAAAGCCAATATAATTTTATTTCTAATTTTGTTTTAAGGAATAATGATGAATCATGATCAAAGTAAATAAAATAAAATAACATTTAGCTATGATATTAGACTTGAATTATTTATAATAAAATGAAATAAATAAATCAATAGTTTAGTATGTGAAAACTGTGATGAAAATAGTTAAACATGGAAAATGGCTATTTAAATTAGAAAATAGAAACATAAATTTTATTCTATTTTCCTTGTTTCAAAAAATGGGATGGGTAACGACGGAAACTCTCTATATTGTTAGTACTTGTTGTATATTGAGAGACACTAAACTGTCTTTTACATTCAATCATAGGACATGGAAATATTCATGGGTGAAAGATAGAAATAGGATCAAGAAGTCCTTTTCAATTTTTTTCATTGATATATCTAATAGTAAACATAATAAAATAAGAACAAAAGGAGAAGGTATGAGCCAAGGGGAATTTGTGAATCAAAAGTTTAAAACTTTGGTCAGAACCAAAAATTGGAATCCAAAGAAAGAGGTCAAATATTTTGGAGATTTAAAGAGAGTTGAGAGTTGAAAGTTGAATTTGATAACTGAAACTGCGTGAATCTCGGATAGGTTCAATAGAGAGAAGTGTTTCAATGAAAGATAGATAGGTTCAATAGAGAGAAGTATATCCCAAGATAGGGCCATAGAGGATTTGTTAGGTCAATTATGAGGAGAATCCCTTCCATTACTTTCAAAATGGGAATAATTGGGTGCATATTCACAACTCCAGTAAGGGCAAAAAAGAGGTAGACCATTAGAGCGTACCAAAAAAAACAGAAGGAGAAGAAATTAACTACAACAAATTGTCAAACAATTATAGTTTAGAGTTAAAAAAAATAGGCAAATATCTTTTAGTCTCTTAGAAAAAAAAGTCTTCAAAAGTTCATAGTCTGTGCCAATCAGGAAAATAAGAAATACATAAAACGTTCAATAGCAAATGATTTGAAGCAAGATGAAATAAGTAAACTAATTGGATGGGGTGAACGTTATATCTTAGTCCACAGGCAATAAAGTCCGAAAGCTTTCAACAATGGACTGTCACAAAGACAATAAATAATAAAGACAATGAAATTTCACAGAAGTGCATAATCAGTATGGATATCATAACACATCGGTATGGATATCATAACACTGTGACAAAATACAGTCACTGAATTTTTGAAATAAAGATAGAAACATCTTCATGGTTTCAGACCTTATGGAGTCTTAGGTCACAAGTTCTAGTGACAAGAATAAAAGAGTCAAACAAAGCAGTCTAAATACTGCATGCAGCCATCCAAATATCATTATCAGCATTACCAAATACACGGAAATAAAGAACATTAGCCCCCTGATGAAGGGCATAGTATTCACAGAGAAATTCATGATAAGCTATCACAAAAGTGTAAATATTCAGATGTCACATTCTCAAAATGGTGAGTAAAGAGCAGTCTTTCATGCACCCAAAGGAGTCACAAATTATACTCAGATCAAAGTAAGACCCAAAAGTGACAATAAAAGTTCACTATTGAATTCCCAAAAAATTAAAAAAATGCTCAATCATTTACAGCCTTGCAGATTAGAGAAGCATAAGATTATGAAATCTATCAATACTCAAGTGAATAATCTTCTGATCGAATAGAAACTGATCCATTCAATAAGAGTAGCATATTCAAATATTTTGAATGTATTTTGAAGGAACTCAAACAGTGAAGAATAAAGTAGTGCCTCAAACATGTATAGTGAACAGTCATAATATCATAGACAACAGTCACTCTTAGAATGGCAGCCTTAAAATCACAGTATAGACATAAGCATGGATATAAATTTAAAATATAGAATCCTAAGAAATGACAATTAGCAAAGGAGCAGATCCTAGTGCACAATGAACAACAAGCAAAGATATAGTCATAATGTTTTCATGACTTCGTGAAAACCTAGATTCCGGTTATGACGATTTTTATACAGAAATGAGAAGACTTCAAAACGGAATTACCCTAAAAATCTGGTGAAAACCCAGTTCACCGATTTTCAAAAAACTTTATTAGTCCGCAAAAACATAATACTAAATCAAAGGAACAGATAATGAAAGCACAAACCACAAGGTTCAGCCAGCTATCAATATGATAAGCCTCATGGACAGTCAAAGTGAGGTATAAAGATCATCAAGAAATAATCAAGATTTTGACTAGTTCGTGCAGCCATCATGAGAAAGACAGTCTCTAAAATCAATACCAAAAGATTAGGTTGCAGTCCTACTTCACAGAGCTTCATGAGATAATGGCAATAGTTTTAGATACAAAAGAAATATCTTTCAATATGATTACACAAAGAGGAGTAATATCCATAAACGACACTGAGCATAGTGCAAAGTTAATGTTGCACTAGATCATAATAGAATACACGAGACAACCATATCACAGAGATATTCAATGCACATTTAGTATTTCTTAAAAATCATAAATTATGAAATTGGATAAGAATTAATTTCATTTATTGAAGCAAGGATGAAAATTGGATAAAAGCAATAGAAAAAGGATAAAATCAGATAGAAAAGACTAAGACATGGGAATTCGTTACTAGACCTAAAGACAAGAATATTATTGGAACTAAATGGGTTTTCAGGAATAAATTAAATAAGGAAGGTTTGGTTGTGAGGAACAAGGCTAGATTAGTTTACAAAGGATTTTCACAGGAAGATGGGTTTGATTATGGAGAGACTTATGGTCCAGTTGCAAGAATTGAAGCGGTATGACTATTTATGGTCTAATCTGCACACAAGAACTACAAAGTATATCAGATGAATGTCAAACGTACATTTCTAAACAGAGACCTAGAAGAGGAAGTCTACATTGAGCAGCCTGATGGATTTTTTTTTTCAGAAGACAAAGACATGGTTTGTAGAATGAAGAAATCTTTATATGGACTAAAACAAGCCCCTAGAGCATGGTATGCTAGATTAGATAGATATCTTTTAAAGATTGGTTTTAGCAAAGGTAATGCAGTTAGTAACTTAAATTACAAAATTGAGCAGGATGACATATTTCTTATGATATCATTTTTGGAGGTGAATAAATTCTATGAATGAAATTTGCTAATGATATGAAGAATGAATTTAAAATGTCTATGATTGGTGAGATGAAATTTTTCTTTTGTTTGTAGATTACTCAGACTGAGAAAGTTATTTTCATTTGTTAAACTAAGTATGTGAAGGATTTACTTAAGAAATTTGGACCTGAGAATTCTAAACCTGTCGATACTCCTATAATAAGCGGTTGCGAATTGTCAAAGGATGATGAATCTCCTAGAGTAAATCCAAGCAGATACAAATTGATGATTGGTGGATTGTTGTACCTAACTCAAACTAGACCTGATATAATGAACATTGTTTGTATTACTTCTAGATTTCACTCAGATCCTAGAGAAACTCATGATATTGCTGTTAAGAGGATATTCAAATATTTGGTATGTAACACAAAGTTTGGGCTATGGTATCCAAAGAATGATGACTTCATATTATGTGCAAATATAGATTTTGATTGGGAAGCAGATGTGAATGATCAAAAGAGAACTACTGGTTGTGTATTCTTTCTTGGAAAGAAGTTGGTTTCGTGGCTTAGCAAGAAACAATCACGCACTTCATTGTCTAATGTTGAAACAAAGTATATAGTTGTTGCTACCAACTGTAGTAAGATTTTATTGATAAAACAAATGCTAAAAGATATAAGAATAATTTATGATGAGCCTACTATTATTCACTATGATAATAATATTGCTATTGATATGTCAAAGAATCTGCTATTTCAATCCAAATCGAAACACATTTCTATAAGGTACAATTTCTTGAAGGAAAAGGTTGAAGTAAAGGAAGACATATTGGTTTATGTGCCTACTAAGGAACATATTGTAGATATTGTAACTAAACCATTGCCTAAAGATACTTTTGAATATCGCAGAGACTAGTTCGGGGTCAACACCCCTCTAGAAGAGACTTCGTGATGCAGGGATATATCAATCAGTTCAGCTTATCAGACATATCCTTCTGATTGAGGTTGATGAGATGTTGCTACTACTCAAGGGGAGTAGTCAACTATTTGGTTCATTATTTTGGTTTGATATTTGTCCTTTGTTATTGATGTTAAAGGGGGAGAAGGTGTTTATGTAAAAAACTATAAATATTTTGGGAGAAGGTGTTAATCTAAGGGGGAGAAATATATTTCAAATCAATCTTTTGAGAGATTGTTTGTATTCCTTTGCACTTGGATGTTTTTCACATTCAGTGTTGCCATCAATGCCAAAAGGGGATATTGTTTGGAATATGTTGGATTTGGTTAAGTGTTTTCATCGACGACAACACTATATCCAAATTTGACCTATCCCAGTTAGTCTTGGTGATCATCTTAGTTTTAATTCTGATCTGGTATGATCAGAATCTCTGGATTCAGTTTTGGATGTTTATTCTAGATGGTTATATGCTTTCCATATTCTGTTGGTTCATAATTTTGTGCTCTGGTTGCTAATGCTTTTGTTCCTGATTTTTGGGAACCTTCTTGTTTTGAGGCCATTGGTAACTCCATTAGCAACTTCTTGAAGGTTGATGATGCCACGTTATCCATGGGTCATTCTACCTTTGCTCACCTATTAATTCATGTTGACATATCTCTGGACCTCCCTAGGGATGTGATTCTTATGGTTGGGGATAGGCCTTGGACTCAACCACTGGATTATGAAGGCCTCCCTTTTCATTGTCGAAGGTGCCTCTCAATGGGTCACCTTGCTTTTGACTATTCTCTCTCTCATTGCAAAGGTGTTGCAACTTGGTGGAAGGATCCTATGGAAGACCACTTGATGATTAATGCTTTAGATCCTTTTTCAGTTGATTCATCTCAAGATGAGGTGCCCAATATTGTTGATGATGCCCTGGTTGATGTTACTGTTGTGTCGGACCCTTCCGCCTCCTTGGTTCTTGCAATCGTTGCTCCTGCTCCTCACCTTCACTCTGGTCCTGGCGCTTGTTCTCTTTGTGTTGCTCAGCTGCAATAGTAGCATGGTAGTGACTCTGTAGGAGTCTTCCGCGCTTGATTATTCTTTGAAAGTTCCTAATGATAGTGTTTCCTAGATGATTGTTTGTCATAGGCAGAAAGGAAAATCTAACCCCCTTTCCCAAGCCCCCCTTGTCAAGTTTCAGGTTTTCCTCCCCCCTCTTGATTTGGGTTGGGTTGTTCACGGTTTTTGAGATTGGTTTGACTTGTCCAACTTTGTTCTTTTGGAGTTTGCACTCCTGCTTGGTCTATTTAATTTTGATAACCTTCGACTTTGTAAAGGCTATCAAAAATATATCACCTTTTGCATTGTTATTCCCTTTCTAATAAGTGACTGGTATTTTTTTAACATATCAACACTTAAATTTATATTTTTTCTATCTTTTGCTTACTTGAAGTGGTGATATAATATTATTTCCTTGATTACCTATGATTTTTAAAAAATATTATTTTGATGCCTATACATTATAAAATAAATGTTGAATTTATAGGTAGAGGTGTAAGACAAAATAAGCTCGTCCATAAGTTCTAAAATAATATTCCCCTTTTCTACTCAGTAGACATTTCAAAACTTGCCAAATGGGATCATAGTGAATTTTAAAACTCAAGTCTATAGATATCTGAGAGATAGTATTAAATACAAGTCAGAAGTGCGAAAAATTATTAATATGTTTTATGTATAATAATATGTATATATTTTTTTTCTAAATTAAATTTTACAGCTACATAGAACAATAAGAAGAATCAAGAAAATAATACTTTCATGATTATTAAAAAAAAATTTAAATCCAAGACTATAAGATTTTTGTTTAGAAATTTTAATTCTGTTTCTCCCATCACAGACTGATCTTAGTGTGGCATGACTACTTAGACATTCATATCATATTCCCATCACATTCTAAACATTCATATTTCACAATCAAGCTGAACTGATTAGGCGTGACAACACCTATCCCCAACACAAAAAAAAGGTCGATTCAGAAGATTGTTCAGCAACTGAGACCAAAAATGGAAAAAGGAGGAAGAAATACATAATAAAGCTGCCTTTGCACTTGAAGATGATTCAAATTTCAGTCGCCTCTTTCAACCTATTTTTAATATTATGGCGCAAGTATTGCAGTGCAGCCACTTCAGAGGATTGGTGTAGTAACTGTAGAGGGGGTTTCTGCAATGACATTTTCTATTTCTCCAAGCATGTTAAATACATTAGGAACACCAAGGTTTAACTCTGTCATTTCAATTTCTTTCGGTGCTAAATGTCTTAGCAAAGCTACCATCACCTGCGGATTTGTCCCGTATATACTCTATATTTTTGATGTTGAATCCGCTTCATTCCTTCTCATTCAACTCTGAATCATCAGAATCATATATGTCAGTGCATTGAATGTCATATTTATCCTCTCTATATTTCATGTTGAATCTGCTGCATTCCTTGTGGTTCAACTCTGATTCATCAGATCTATGGACCACAATCTACCTATAGTTTTCTCACTATTCCAGTTGAGCCATCTAGCTGATTTTTCTTTACCTTCCTAGCATGTCAAGTCATACAAGTTTAAGTCTCAATACTGTTAATCCATATGTCTTAAATTAATCCTAATCCACTCAGCCAAGAAATGCGATACACTTTTTCTCGAAGTAACTATTTTTCTGTGAAAAAAAAAAAGATAAATTACAATATTGTCTACAAATGTTGAGAATGAGTCAATTGAACTATAAAATACAAACTACAATAGCATGAAGGCATAAAAATGACCTGCAACATTATTATAAAATAGAGGTTTGAAGCTACAAGCCAGTGGAACCTGGTAAATCCCAAAGCTCACATAAATAAATAAATAGTGTCCTTATTCAAAACTCAGTGGAACCTGGTAAATCCCAAAGCTCACATTTGTAAATAGCTGCCTCAGGAATCAAGGAAAAACTGGAATTTACAAATGAAGAAGAGCTCGTATTTCACTATTTGAAGAGAAAAACGAGCTCATATGCCACAGTGTTTTCTCTTCAAATAGTGAAATCGGAGCACTTCTTCATTTGTAAATAGCCGTATTTCCTTGATTCCTGAGGCGGCTATTTACAAATGTGAGGTTTGGGATTTACAAGGTTCTGCTGAGTTTTGAATTAGGAAATTATTTATTTTACATTTAGGGTTTATGTTAGTTGGGTTTATTTCTAGTTTAAGTGTTTCCTTTCTTAACTTCTCGCTTTTAGCTTGTAACCTCGTATTTTCTTAAAATGTTGCAGGTCATTTTCATTCCCTCATGCTATTGTAGTTGTAGTTTTCAATCCAATTGACCAATTCTAAACATTTGTAGACATTAATGTAATTTCTCTGATTCTTTTTCAAAGAAAAACTAGTTATCTTGTAGAAGGGGTGTATCGAATTCCTTGGCTGTGTGGATTAAAATTAATTTCAGACAAATGAATTGACAGCTGATGTATTTCAAATATCCACTATATGATACGCATATCCCATGAAATGACTTGCCATGCTAGGAAGGCTAAGAAAAGACCACAGATGGCTCAATTGGATTAGTGAGAAAACTATCAGTAGATCTAACCACTAAATGAATCATATATCTTTCCTTTTGCTCAGCTCTGATGATTAGGTTGAGATCCTTTTGACAATTTCCTCCATGAAATAACTGTCGTACCCTCATTTTCAATTTGACGGTGAAACTCTGTCGAGGTAAGTCATTAATGTTATTTAGCCAGGTCTTACCCAACTACACGTCCCTCATGTTTTCCAGTTTTCCAGCCAACTCGTTGTAGAGGGATTGTTTACTACATTAAGTAATATATATATAGAGTGAGGCAGGCTGTTTTCTAGGTATATTTGATATGTGGAAGCATCACGATTTTTACTGTGCACCAACATTCTTTATATAGAGAGAAAGATATATAGAGTTCAAGGTCATAAATAATCCATCTACATTGTGATGGCAAGAGCTGTCAACTAAGATCTGGCATGATAGACCTAAGGACTTACCTCGACAGGCTATGATCTGCAAAATGAGAATGTTCTCTCCGCTCCCGCTTCTTCCTGGAAATGAATGGACAAACTAATGAGTTAATATAAATAATTTTTATAATGCAAAGGTTTTCTTCCAAATAACAAAAATGGTTAGTTGAATTCTATTACTTATCTCTAGAGAAATCTTTTTATGTGAGCATTTGACGGCTCCAAAATTAATTTATGTACCTATTTTATGTGCATTTTAGCAAACTATCTACAATATCTCACAATGCGATTCACTTTGTGATATTGAAAGTTAAATAATTTAGAAAATAAAATTTCTAAAACATTATTTTATCCGATTTATTTTTAAAAGATTGATTATCCTAGTCTGGGTCTAGCATGCACACGTAACAATAAACATTTTCTATTTAAAGCATGAATTCTATGTTTTTCACTCAACGGATTTCTCAATGATCTGAGGTTTAACAAATGAAAAAGATGAGAGTTAACAACCAGATTATTTATACAAACCCTAATATCATATTTAAAAATTTAATTTTAACTGCAACACATGGATAATTTGAATCATTTTCACTTTATAGGTAATGAAATTATATTAATAATTCATATATGTAAACAATTGGAAAAATTATAACAGTAACAAAATCACATATTTCTAGTTTGATCTTGTCCTTTTTATGTTGATTTCAAATAATTGCATTTTTAAAATAATAGAAAACAAGTTTGTTCATGTTCTTTCTTATGATACAAACAATTTTGTAAAATTGGAAAGAAAGGAAAGAGAGACACTTATCAAACATCCTATATTGCTTCTTAGTAATTCAATGTTTGATTTACGACTAAGAAAGTTGAAAATAAAAGCAAGAGAGACACTTATCAAACACTTTATATTGCTTCTCCTTTATTCAATCTCTGATCTGCTACTAAGAATGTTGAAAAGAACGGAAAAGGAATCTTTGATAACAATCTCTTTGCACTGAAGATTGGGAAAAATCTCTCTGTAGTAATGAAAACTTGATAGCAATATACAAAAATTGTTATGCATTTTTAAGTCAAATTGGGGTGCATGGCTGCTGGTTTAGCATCACTAAAATATTTTAATAAACATCTTCTATCAAGATGTAAACTATTTCTATTATTCTCAGTTGAAAAGTATCTACAGTAGGATTGGTGCATATGAGAGAACATAAGTTAGTGCGTGAAGTTTATAATACAATATTCTTTTATGCTTATTGCATATAAGAGAACATAATTTAGTGCGTGAAGTTTATAATACAATGTTTTTTGTAAACCTAAACACTAAATTAGACAAAAATGCAGAAGAAAAAAAAAAAATAAAAAAATATCATGGTAATATGAAAAAGGGGAATTTAAATTGAAAGGTTTATTCAAACAAGTGAAGGTCATGAGATAGATGATCGATTGGAATATCATGGCATAAATAGTTGAATGTTTGAATTGAAATTACTCAAATAGATAGTGGGCAGGTAGAAAAAATAATTTTTTGAAATAAGAGATCGAATAGATAAGAAGGGTAGGTAACTAGAAAATTGTTTTATTTTAAAGAACATTTAGTAGTTTAATTTTTAAAGAGTTTCCTATATTATGATGAATGCCTATTTTATAATTTTCTAGTAAATTTATGCCACGTGCTTATTAGCTCGTTATGCTAAAGTGTTAAGAGTTAATTTAATTATTACATAGACTAGTTAATATTTTCAAGGTCTTTTTAGAATAATTTTGCACAAAACCTGTATGTGACAAATAAGTGATCCAATAGTTAAAATGGTAGGTAAGGTCATCCAATAGTTACATAGGATGCTTAAGGTTTCAAAGGAGTTGTTTCTATAATTTTCCAATAAACTTATGGCCCATGGGAAATAAGTGTTGACTAGTTAAGTTGGGGAGTTGGGAAATAATTTTTAATGGTAAATGGGTAATTAAGATTTCCAATGAGTTGTTTCTATAGTTTTCCACTAAACTTATGCCCCATGGGAAATAAGTAACAAAATGGTTATGTTGGGTAGGTAAGGAAATATTATTTATTTTTTATTGTTTTAAGAGGATAATGATGGAATTTGTTTTCCCAAAAGGGGATTTCTATAATTCTATAATAAACATATGCCCATGGAAAATAAATAATCCAATTGTTATGTAGGGTAGGTAAGAAACATAATATTCATTTTGTTTTAAGAAAAATATGTAATTTATATTTCCAAAGTGATGTTTCTATAATCTTTTTTATAAGCTTGTTTTACTATAAATAAATAAATGAATGACTATGTAGAATAACTTAGAGAAAAATTTATTTATTTTCACAATGTTGGGGTGTCCCCATAACTTAGCCTATCCTAAGCCTCAGTTAGGGAAATAATAATCCTATGAATATTGATGACAATAGATCAGAAGCCAATATAATTTTATTTCTAATTTTATTTTAAGGAATAATGATGAATCATGATCAAAGTAAATAAAATAAAATAACATTTAGCTATGATATTAGACTTGAATTATTTATAATAAAATGAAATAAATAAATTAATAGTTTAGTATGTGAAAACTGTGATGAAAATAGTTAAACATGGAAAATGGCTATTTAAATTAGAAATTAGAAACATAAATTTTATTCCATTTTCCTTGTTTCAAAAAATGGGATGGGTAACGAAGGAAACTCTCTATATTGTTAGTACGTGTTATATATTGAGAGACATTAAACTATCTTTTACATTCAATCATAGGACATGGAAATATTCATGGGTGAAAGATGGAAATAGGATGAGGAAGTGCTTTTCAATTTTTTTTATTGATATATCTAATAGTAAACATAATACAATAAGAACAGAAGGAGAAAGTATGAGCTAAGGGGAATTTGCGAATCAAAAGTTTAAAACTTTGGTCAGAACCAAAAATTGGAATCCTAAGAAAGAGGTCAAATATTTTGGAGATTTAAAGAGAGTTGAGAATTGAGAGTTGAATTTGATAACTGAAACTGCGTGAATCTCAGATACGTTCAATAGAGAGAAGTGTTTCAATGAAAGATAGATAGGTTCAATAGAGAGAAGTATATCCCAAGATAGTGCCATAGAGGATTTGTTAGGTCAATTATGAGGAGAATCCCTTCCATTACTTTCAAAAGGGGAATAATTGGGTGCATATTCACAACTCCAGTAAGGGCGAAAAGAGGTAGACCATTAGAGCGTACCAAAAAAAACAGAAGGAGAAGAAATTTACTAGATCAAATAGTCCAATAATTATAGTTTAGAGTAAAAAAAAATAGGCAAATATCTTTTAGTCTCTTAGAAATAAAAGACTTCAAAAGTTCATAGTCTGTGCCAATCAGGAAAATAAGAAATAGATAAAACGTTCAATAGCAAATGATTTGAAGCAAGATGAAATAAGTAAACTGATTGGATGGGGTGAACGCTATATCTTAGTCCACAGGCAATAAAGTCCAGAAGCTTTCAACAATGGACTGTCACAAAGACAATGAATAATAAAGACAATGAAATTTCACATAAGTGCATAATCAGTATGGATATCATAACACATCGGTATGGATATCATAACACTGTGACAAAATACTGTCACTAAATACTGTCACTGAATTTTTGAAATAAAGATAGAAACATCTTCATGGTTTCTGACCTTATGGAGTCTTAGGTCACAAGTTCTAGTGACAAGAATAAAAGAGTCAAACAAGGCAGTCTAAATGCTGCTTGCAGCCATCCAAATATTTGTAGATGACAGTGAGGAGATTATCATCATTACCAAATACATGGAAATAAAGAACATTAGCCCCCTGATGAAGGGCATAGTATTCACAGAGAAATTCATGATAAGCTATCACAAAAGTGTAAATATTCAGATGTCACTTTCTCAAAATGGTGAGTAAAGAGCAGTCTTTCATGCACCCAAAGGAGTCACAAATTATACTCAGATCAAAGTAAGACCCAAAAGTGACAATAAAAGTTCACTATTGAATTCCCAAAAAAATAAAAAAATGCTCAATCATTTACAGCCTTGAAGATTAGAGAAGCATAAGATTATGAAATCTATCAATACTCAAGCGAATAATCTTCTGATCGAATAGAAACTGATCCATTCAATAAGAGTAGCATATTCAAATATTTTGAATGTATTTTGAAGGAACTCAAACAGTGAAGAATAAAGTAGTGCCTCAAACATGTACAGTGAACAGTCATAATATCATAGACAACAGTCACTCTTAGAATGGCAGCCTTAAAATCACTGAAGGACAGTATAGGCATAAGCATGGATATAAATTTAAAATATAGAATCCTAAGAAATGACAATTAGCAAACGATCAGATCCTAGTCACCAATGAACAACAAGGCAAGATTGATTTCGTGAAAACCTAGATTCCGGTTATGACGATTTTTATACAGAAATGAGAAGACTTCAAAACGGAATGACCCTAAAAATCTGGTGAAAACCCAGTTCACAGAGTTTCAAAAAACTTTATTAGGCCGCAAAAAGATAATACTAAATCAAAGGAACAGATAATGAAAGCACAAACCACAAGGTTCAGCCAGCTATCAATATGATAAGCCTCATGGACAGTCAAAGTGAGGTATAAAGATCATCGAGAGATAATCAAGATTTTGACCAGTTCGTGCAGCCATCATGAGAAAGACAGTCTCTAAAATCAATACCAAAAGATTAGGTTGCAGAACTACTTCACAGAGCTTCATGAGATAATTGCAATAGTTTTAGATACAAAAGAAATATCTGTCAATATGATACGCGAGACAACCATATCATAGAGATATTCAATGCACAATTAGTATTGCTTAGAAATCATAAATTATGAAATTGGATAAGAATTAAGATCATTTATTGAAGCAAGGATGAAAATTGGATAAAAGCAATAGAAGAAGGATAAAATCAGATAGAAAAGATTAAGACATGGGAATTAGTTATCAGACCTAAAGACAAGAATATTATTGGAACTAAATGGGTTTTCAGGAATAAATTAAAAAAGGAAGGTCTGGTTGTGAGGAACAAGGCTAGATTAGTTTACAAAGGATATTCACAGGAAGATGGATTTGATTATGGAGAGACTTATGGTCCAGTTGCAAGAATTGAAGTGCTATGACTATTTATGGTCTAATCTGCACACAAGAACTACAAAGTATATCGGATGGATGTCAAATGTACATTTCTAAACGAAGACATAGAAGAGGAAGTCTACATTGAGCAGCCTGATGGATTTTTTTTTTGAGAAGACAAAGACATGGTTTTTAGAATGAAAAAATCTATATATGGACTAAAACAAGCCCCTAGAGCATGATATACTAGATTAGATAGATATCTTTTAAAGATTGGTTTTAGCAAAGGTAGTGCTGTTAGTAACTTAAATTACAAAATTGAGAAGGATGACATATTTCTTATGATATCATTTTTGGAGGTGAATAAATTCTATGCATGAAATTTGCCAATGATATGAAGAATGAATTTAAAATATCTATGAATTTAAAACAAGCCCCTAGAGCATGGTATACTAGATTAGATAGATATCGTTTAAAGATTGGTTTTAGCAAAGGTAATGTTGTTAGTAACTTAAATTACAAAATTGAGCAGGATGACATATTTCTTATGATATCATTTTTGGAGGTGAATAAATTCTATGCATGAAATTTGCCAATGATATGAAGAATGAATTTAAAATATCTATGATTGGTGAGATGAAATTTTTCTTTTGTTTGCAGCTCAGACTGAGAAAGGTATTTTCATTTGTTAAACTAAGTATGTGAAGGAGTTACTTAAGAAATTTGGACCTGAGAATTCTAAAACCTGTCGATACTCCTATGATAAGCGGTTGCGAATTGTCAAAGGATGATGAATCTATTGGAGCAAATCCAAGAAGATACAAATCAATGATTGGTGGATTGTTGTACCTAGCTAAAACTAGAGCTGATATAATGAACATTGTTTGTATTACTTCTAGATTTCACTCAAATCCTAGAGAAACTCATGATATTATTGTTAAGAGGATATTCAAATATTTGGTATGTAAAACAGAGTTTGGGCTATGGTATCCAAAGAATGATGACGTCATATTATGTGCCTATATAGATTTTGATTGGGCAAGAGATGTGAATAATCAAAAGAGAACTACTGGTGGTGTATTCTTTCTTGCAAAGAAGTTGGTTTCATGGCTTAGCAAGAAACAATCACGGACTTCATTGTCTAATGTTGAAATAGAGTATGTAGTTGCTGCTACCAACTGTACTAAGATTTTATGAATAAAAGAAATGCTAAAATATATAAGGATAATTTATGATGAGCCTACTATTATTCACTATGATAATACTATTGCTATTGATATGTCAAAGAATATGGTATTTCAATCCAAATCGAAACACATTTCTATAAGGTATAATTTCTTGAAGGAAAAGGTTGAAGTAAAGGAAGATAGATTGGTTTATGTGCCTACTAAGGAACATATTGTAGATATTGTAACTAAAAAATTGCCTAAAGATACTTTTGAATATCGCAGAGACTAGTTCGGGGTCAACACCCCTCTAGAAGAGACTTCGTGATGCAGGGATATATAAATCAGTTCAGCTTATCAGACATATCCTTCTGATCGAGGTTGATGAGATGTTGCTACTACTCAAGGGGACTATTCAACTATTTGGTTTAGTATTTTGGTTTGATATTTGTCCTTTGTTATTGATGTCAAAGGGGGAGAATGTGTTTATGTAAAAAACTATCAATATTTTGGGAGAAGGTGTTAATCTAAGGGGGAGAAATATATTTCAAATCAATCTTTTGGGAGATTGTTGGTATTCCTTTGCACTTCAATGTTTTTCACATTTAGTGTTGCCATCAATACCAAAGGGGGAGATTGTTTGGAATATGTTGGATTTGGTTAAGTGTTGTCATCGATGACAACACTATATCAAAATTGGACCTATCCGAGTAAGTCTTGGTGATCATCTTAGTTTTAATTCTGATTTGGTATGATCAGAATCTCTGGATTCAGTTTTGGATGTTTATTCTAGATGGTTATATGGTTTCCATATTCTGTTGGTTCATAATTTTGTGCTCTGGTTGCTAATGGTTTTGTTCCCGATTTTTGGGAACCTTCTTGTTTTGAGGCCATCGGTAACTCCATCAGCAACTTCTTGAAGGTTGATGATGCCACGTTATCCATGGGTCATTCTACCTTTGCTCGCCTATTATTTTGATGTTGACATATCTCTGGCCCTCCCTAGGGATGTGGTTCTTATGGTTGGGGATAGGGCTTGGACTCAACTGCTGGATTATGAAGGCCTCCCTTTTCGCTGTCGAAGGTGCCTCTCAATGGGTCACCTTGCTTTTGACTATTCTCTCTCTCATCGCAAAG